>NW_010162738.1:1977-13422 GCF_000695765.1 Mesitornis unicolor | reverse complement strand
CTCCCCTGTCACGTGATGGCGGAGAGGCGCGCGGTGGGTATTTAAGGGCGGGCGGCAGAGCACCGCCGGGCTCCTGCGGGCCGGGAGTTGGGGTGAGGTACCGCTGCGGGCCTGCGCCCACCCGGCTTTTGGTCTACAGCCACACACGCTGAGTCCCCGTTTAGGGGCAAGCAGGTGGCCTCTTGGAGAAAGTACAAAGAAAAAACCAACCAGGCACTTCTATAATTTGTAAAGAATTTTTTTTCTATAGCTTAAGACAAATTTTTGCATTTCTCCCCTCTGTGGTAGCAAAACTCTTTCTTTATACCCAAAACACATAAAATGCCTCAATAAAGAGAAAAAAAATTCCTCATGCAATTCTGGAAACAAAGGACCAGCCACCCACCTCTGACGACTTAAAGCCCTTTGCAGGAGGAAAATGCTGCCGTGACTCCCAGCAAAAGAAAAGCAAACTTCATAAACTCTTCAGAACCATTTCCTGTGAGGAGCACAGATAAAAGCATTTGAACACTTGCTCTACATGCTGCCAATGTTTATGACTTGAAGTCTTCAAGACTTAATGGAGTCAGCTTCCTTAATGCTCCTCACTTTTTACCTCCCCCCAGAATTTCAACACACATTTTCAGATCAGACAGTTCCCTGCAGACCCAGGTTTCTGTCCACATAGAGCACCAGCAAGTTTCCTGCATGTACACTTAAACGTTTTGCATTCTCTTCTGTTGTCAGGAGGCAAGAGGAAACTGTTACAGCCTTCAACACCTGCATTGTTTGTTCAACACCACTGGCTGAATGTGTCTGCTCTGATTTCCTGCAGTCGTGCAAAGAAAGAAGTTATCCGAAGCAGCGTTAACTCCTGGCAGACAGGGAGCAGACCATTCCATACCCACGATGCAGGCAGTAGGTCACACAACATTCAGCAGAACAGAAACAAAGCATTTTTTTCAACTTCTTCAATCATGCTGCTACCTGGTATCTGTTTCAGAGACAAGAACAACCATTTGGATAAAGGGAAATTTCTTTACCTGGAAAGCACCTAAATAAAAATTGAACCATGGCTTGTTTGTCCAGGCTTTGAATAGCTCTCTACATTAAATTCACCAACAGTGAAACACGCCATGTGAACTCTGTTTTACTTCTCCTGTATCTTCTACAGTGAGTGATAGCTTAGAACCTAAAATAGAAAGCTTGTTAAAGAAAGTGATAATACCAATATGCTCATACCACTGTTTGTCATTGGACTTTTTTTTTTTTGATGTCTCACTTTAGGGTAAATATGACAGGCAGATCAATGTATGTTAAAAACTGATACATATTCAAAACTGTCAACGATGTTTTGAAGCATCTCTCCTGCCCTCCTCATATGATGTCAATGTACGTTATCCTCCACACACTTAAAAAAACCCCAACCAACAAACAAGAACCTAAGCTTTTACGGGATCATTTGGTTTCAAATGTTCTTAGGAATTATTTGCCACAGACTGTATAGCACTACAACGTACAACTTCTTGCATGTTCAAATACCGCTCTCGGTAGTAACCCAAAGAAAAATTCCACTGTTGCAGTCCCACCAGTCGCTGGGCTTATTTGCAATGATGGACACATTGTTATTTCTTCTGCAATCCACGCTGTCCGGTTTTCAATCAGCACAAGTTGCAGCACTGTTTCAGGATCTCAGCATTTCCTGCATAGTAATGAGTACTGCCCCACCGAACACGCTAACAGTGCTGTCCACAGGGGAAAAAAACAAACAAAAAACCCACAGCAAAACAACAGCTCCGTTATGTCCTTGTGCGCAACAATAAAATACAGGAAGGAATAACTGCATTTTTCTGGACATAAGGAGGTAAGAGAGTGTACGTGCAGGCTCCTGTGCATGCAGTAGTGTTTACATCCTATGAAGCTCTTCCTTAGCAAATGACTTACAAGATTCATTCCCAACTCCATGGACTCAGCTGACATCGAGGAGCAATCTTTCATTGCTGGCCAACATTGCCACGTGCTTTATCAGGTCTGCAATTTCACAGGCAAGTCAGTATTTGCTCAATTCAAACTGCTTTTTACTATACATCACCTCCAAAAAGGCCAGGGAGTAAATCAACCTCCCACCAGAATCACCATTTACGCTTTGCTCAAACCAGTCACGTTATCTCTGCTACTGAGGCCGCTGGTATCAGACAATGGGAAGCTCATGGAGAAGAGGCTCTCGAGCCGAGCATTCTCTTCTTCCCGCAGACCTTTCAGCAATTTCAGATTGCGAACTCAGTCCTATTTTAGAAGTACCCAAGAGGTCCTGACACAGGCAGCAAGCGTGCTCATCTCATCACACTATATGACTTTATGACAGTTTACCCACACCATCTAAGTTTCCTCAGCTCGACTCTGGCTAACAACTGTCTGATTAAACCAGAAAAGCACAAGTTAAACATGGCACAAAAACATTTTGTATAAAGCAGAGGATTAGTTTTATTTCCAGGCATGAGAAATTTAAGACCAAATTTCCCAAGAATACAACTAGTTTTAAAAAATAAGTGCCATCAACACGTGGCACCACTGTTTCTCCTCTCCTCATAGTTTCATTGCACGCATTTTTTTCAAGTGTAGTCAGACACAACAGGCGTGAACAACACAGCAGCAGACAACCTGAGACCTGTGAGATATATACAGTGCTCCTACAGAGCGAGTAAGATGAACAGGAAAGCTAATTATGACCCATGAAAACTTTGGAAATTTTCATCAAATCTGAAGGTAACAGACAAAAATTTACAGTACTGAAGAGGAGCAGAAATTGCATTAGGCACACTGTTAAATGGTATAGGAGGAAAAATGCTGGGCTCTGGACAAGCCATTTGAAACACAATCAATAGAAAAGTTAAGGCGTTAATGCAGGCTTGGTATCCAACCAACTATGTTAAAGGCATCTTTGGGTCAGTGGAGTTTTTCATCTGGAGGAAATCTCTTCTTTACCTGCAAAGCAAGAGGCAACGCAATTATTCCTTTCCGTGGAGACAATTTACTAATTGAAGACCGGGTTGCTAACCACAACTATTTCCATTCCACAAATGCACTGAGAAATCATCAAGAACTGTGGATAATTCATCTGTAACGAGCTTCAAGAATAATCCCTACTTTCTTGTGTTCTTAGCAGTTTCATTTCTGAAGTCACTGCAAGTAGTTTGAGTTACATCATAAGCTGGTAGAACAGCTATTTTATTGTGAAGTTTTTAATGCTGTAAAAGCAGGCAGTCATCTGGATGATAGCCCCTCTTGCACTTGCATCGAGAAAGCTCCTGGTCTGACAACACAGAAAATAACTTTAACTGACAAAGTTAAGGAGAAAAGGCAGCGTTAGACCACATTGCTTAAAAGAGGCTACAGCCCCCATTTACCACAGCTACAGAAGTTTGCATGTTCTTACGCACTGCCATCCAAGCCGTTAACTTGCTTATACAGACAAGCCATCGGGTACATCGTCATTGCTCGAACTGGAAGGATACTGACCAAGAAGACAGAGCAAACATCTGTAATCTGTAACAGATCCATCAAGTCAGCAGCTGTAACAGCTCCTCACTAGAACGTAGTAGCCTTCTGCACACATTTTTAGCCTGCTCTGTTGGTCAAGTAAAATGGGTTTGTGTAGACTATCGTCATTTTTAAATAAAATCTCTCCACTCAGAGTTAGGATTCCTTTTGCTTTAAGCTCTTTGCCTTGTCTGTACTAATCCACCCAAACCTCAAGTGAAAGAGAAATGGGAGGCAGAAAAGTATAGTACGTGCACCTTGAGTGTTGGAAAAGCACATTTTAAAAGCCAAAAATAACTGGTTGAACAAGAAAGGGTAGCTATATTTATAGGACTCCATGCAGTGTCAGAGAGATATAACCCAACTATTTCAGACAATCTAATTCATAGCTCCTGTCTAGTGAGAAACTCAACAGGAGCCTGAGTGCAGAGGCACACAAGGACACAGACACAACAAGGCAGCCACCTCCTTGCCGCTTGGCTCACTCAACATTACAAGAGAAATTCAAACAAGATCGTGGAGAATGGTCTGTCCTGTAAGAGCACATTTCTATCTAAAAGGCAAGAAAGAATGTAATATTTAACTATGATATCTGACGACCATTATATGCTTTCACTTTTTTAAAGCATTCTTTTTCACAAAGAAGTGAATTTCATCTTATTCCAAAATTAAGCCAATTAAATAAGATATATCAAAGGTTAAAACTGCTTCACAAAACACAGCAGTGTGTGCTATACAGGTCTCAAATTCTCTGTTAAGTTTAAAAATGACAGCTCCTCTCATCAACTTTCTGGCCATCCGAGAATGCCTTCGTTCCTTTTCTTCCCTGGCATAAATTTACCTCCAGTTCTCTGGAAACTCCTTCACTGAAAGGGATGGGGGAAAGCCCAGATTCTTTTAGCAGGGGTCTAGAGTTGTATCTCAGGTCCAGTTTGTCCTTACTCGTTGCAACACACAGACCATTTATCAGTACACAAGGAAGCCCAATTTTTATATCCAAGGCATCCACGTGTCCAGATAACTACATTTTCATTTCAGAGCCCAGGCAACTGAATTATCCTATGGGATTCAGGGATCTGTATAGCCATGACCAGCACACACTGGTCTCTGTTTTAGCTAACTAATTATGTGTTAACACATAAGCAGTGAAAATATACCTAGGAAATTCAGCTTGACTGACGTAGCTAATTACAGGCCTCTACTTGAAGCAGGGCCAAGTCTACCTTTAGCTTCTGCTTGCTGCTGAAAAGAAAAGATACAGACATATACACATGCCACAGGCTGACAGCGCCACAGTTCATAGGAAGCCTACTTTGAGGCAGCGGAGCTTTGCTTCAGGGTAAGTGTTCAGGATGCTTTACAGACAGCATTTAACTGAGCTGTAACATCAACTGTCATCTGTCTGCTGCTATTGGACTTCTGTAAACAGAAGTAATAATAGCAGCGGGGTAGGCAGTTAAACCTAAAAGGACAAAAAGCCCAGGTAAAAAACTGCGTGTGTCTAATTATTCAGTTACCAGCATAAAAACTAAAACCATGGATAGTTCTTTACACAGCTATCCTTCATCTGAACCTTCAGCTCCAAATGCTGCCGTTCTAGAGAAACCTGAAGTTATCGTGGTACTTTTAGTACAAGACGCTGCGTTTTTGCTCATTATGTCAGAAAGCATCCCCAAGAACTGCAACAGCAGCATTCCAATAGCACTGCCCAGAGAGCAACCACCTGGCTCATCTGTGATTAAAGTTGCACGCAGGCTATCATTAAAAAAATTAAAACATTCACCTGTGCACTCAGTGTTAGTGCTATACATTGCCAGGAGATAACGAACCAGTCTCATTACAGTTCTCATTCTGACTTCCCAGATGGATGAGGGCAACTGGACATTGCCTTGGAAATCAGGACAGGTCTTGGATGAAATGGTGGTAGGCTCAAAGAGAGGTTTAACAATTGTTAAAGATTACAAAATCCACTTACGTTAGCTATTAAAAGACACCCCGGCCTGATCATTTTTTTTGCAGGAAGGAGAAATGTACTGTTCTCCTTACAAACCCCTGCTTACTGAACACAGCACCACAAGACACAATAAAGATAACTATACAAGAACGCAGTTCATGCTTTTCACAGTATCAAGATTAACATCCAAACAATGTTTTGTTGCAGCCTATAGAAAGACAGGTTTCTCCTGCGAGACAGCTAACAATTCTGAACACACTGCTTGCACTACTGTACAATTCCTCCTGAAGATTTAACATGCCAAATATATTAATAAATCTGATCATACTCACCTAGGCAATAAATCGCAGCAGAAGACAGACATCCTTAAGGCCAGTGATATTTAAGGTACCAGATTGTTTCATTGCTTAACTGCGGCCCAAAGAGAGGGTTGAGCTGAGCCAGAATCGCAATCAGCCAACTGCAAGACAACCCCCCAACCCAAAAGAGAGAACATCAGCCAAATTACAAAGCTTATGATAATGGGAAGGCTTGTCCAAAGCACAGGTACGAGCAGAGTAGGCAAGATGATTTTCAGGAAGGTCCAGTATCAAATCAACATTTTTCTCAAGCTTATACACAAAGAGCAGACACCAGCAATGAAGATCTGGTACCAAGTAATTCCGCAACTGGATTAATTGTTCTTTCAATTTAAAGCAACACAAAGCCACCTGACAGCATTGCTCTTGCACTTTTCTTTTGACAGGAAAATGTTTCAAGTTACATGAAATTCACGTATCTGTGGGCTCAGAAGATAGAAACATAAGAGAGGCAGACCTTTTCTCAGTGCCTTTCAAGCATCCTTTAAACAAAAAAACCTCTGAGAAACATGCTCTCTCTCTCATTTGCTCTTACGTTCAGTGCATGACAACCTACCCTTGCAGACATGGTATGTTTTTTGTCAGAGACTGAAAAAAGTGAATTTAAACCTTGCACAGAGGTCAAGAAACAAGGACCTGAAGCAAAAGGAACACACAAAAAAATTTAAAAAATCCACAAGAACAAACCCGATATGACAGCAAAGCCCAGATCATGAGCAACAGCAGCCCCGTCATCAGAGCAGTTCACAAACTAACACTGCAGAAGCCACAGCCAGAACCGAGAACGAGAGGAATGCAGTTTGTGGAAAATATCCAGGAAAGGCAAACAGAAATAAATATTTTACTGTTAAAAAGATATATTTGCTTTGTAAATATTACAAGATTCAGAAAAAGCGATGGATGCTTCCATGGATTTGAATCTATGCTAAATACTAACTCTATAAACACATTTAGTGAACGCACTGGCTCATCTGTCTGCTATTTCTAGAATGCTTTGTAAGGAGGAGAAAAAGCAGAGCAGCTTTGTAATGGGAGCTGCCACAAATGTATCAGAGTGCTTAGGCAGTCATGGAAAATTCCACACAAACCTTGATGCTTTGACCAGCAAAGTGCAGGTCTGCTGTAAAACGGCTACAACAGCCAGGGGCAAAAGATGCGGGCCAGACTTAAAGAAAACACATCAATCCTCTCAAAATTTACAAATAGCTATTTCCAGTGCCGCTTTCAGTTTTGCACAAAGTAGGACTCTAGATGAAGCACCGTGCTGAGCCCGCAGCAGTCTACCAGCCATGCAAGCCTTGAAATATGTAGCAGGCTCTACAAAGCAATTAAAACATCAGCAAGACACCACCAGTAAGAGCCAACAACCTTTAGGTTGACATGTTTCTACTTTGCTATCCAAAGCGATGACAACAACGTATCTGAAACCATGTTAACCGTTATGTGACATTTACTTAAAGGAAAAGCAAATTAGCTCTTAAAATACCACGGAACTTATTTTGCAGGGTTAATTTTCAGATACAAAAGACAGAAGGGGTGCCAGAGTACCATCTGCTTTTAGCATCCTAAACCAACAGAAGTGGGAGGAGGGTAGGAACACTAAAAGCCTGTTAAAGTACATTATTCTCTCTCACTGTACAGGAGGAAGGAACTCTATGCACAAATCTCTCACCTCTCCATGCTTCCTGGGTTCAGACCCAGCATGGCTGTGAATTAAATGAGCTAGAAGCACATTCAAAACACTGACGTGTCCCAGCTGTATAACCACGCTTTAGGCAAGCACTGTGCAGTTTTCAAAAGCTATTTGTTGGGACCATGCTGGATACCCAAGCTCCGAGCCAGAGCGGCATTACAGGTCAATGGTATATTCCTCCCCCCTGCTCTGCCAGGGCCTAATAATTTTAAGCAGCAGTTAGGCACTGAACTCTATGACTCCCTTGCATTGAAGGTAAGCAATGAAGAAAGCCTTTCCCACATTTTGCTTAAGCGATGCTGCTTTATACAGTAATCTATCATGACAACGCAAAACAAAACATGGCATTCAAAGTAAAACAAAGCAAGCCTCTATACCCAACGTGTAATGTTCCAGAGTTGCTAAAATCAGGTATAGCATTCGAGCCACCCACAGGTCCTTAAATTCTACCAGATACCAGTTACAACAGTTAGTGTTAATTACCCGGCTCAGACAAGGAAATTAAAGTCCCTTATGTTCTACCAGAAAGATTTTTTAAAAGGTCTTTCTACCGTAACTGCCATCTGTCTGTGCTGCATTTTACAAATTAAGGTCCTGCTATCTCTGCTTAAATGTCAGTTTGAGCAACCGTATTTTAAGAATCAGTAGCAATGCGATTTTCAAGGACCCTGTCCTCTGTTAGTAGAATATCGCAGTATTGTTTCTTTGTAAACAACAAAATAGAGTCAGACTATGACAGTACTTTACAACATTGCGTATCATTTCTGCAGCAGTAAGTCCTTACATTTTGCCTTGTATTCTAACAGGTTCCAGAGCCTTGTGAATTTTTCCTCAAAAGGCTGCTAGGTACATTTTCTGTACGCAAATTATGCACTTACCCATGCAAAAGGTTTCCACAGAACAACCAAATTAACACCACGTGATCAATGTGGTTATCCAAAATGATCACTGAAATCTAAACACAGAAGAGCGAGCTTCAAGTTGAAATGTGATCGACTTCAAATCTCATTAGCACAATCTCAGTGGGATGCAAATCAATTTGTTAATCAAGTGGTATTTAATGAAGACAGGAAATGGTTGTTTTCCTTATTTTTAACCGGAATGGTAATTCAAAGATTATGAAATAAGCCTAGCAGTGTTCTAAACAACTCTAAAAAGTGGGTAACAGCACCTACTAAGGACACACAAATACAGAAGACTAAACCTGGGACACACGAGAAGTTACTGTAACCCTAAGATATCCAACAAAGAATCCTCACAAACCATTCTTCTGGGCTTCCTTCAAGACTGCTATGAAACCTGAATCTCTCTCTGCAGTCACTGAAATTAAGGTCTGCAATGTTTTCAATGCCTCCCCAAAAAAGGAAAAGGATATGGCAAGAACAAGCTTACGTATGTCTGAATAAAACAGTGGAAAGGTTGGACCAGATGATCCTGGTCCTTTCAACCAGGGCTGTTCTATGATTCCATGTAGAATTCACTCACAAAAAGAAGAAAAGAAAAGACAACAAAAAAAAGACTGCACGATGATGCAAGTTCTGTCCTGGAACTCCAGGAAAAAAAAAATCTCCTTTTTGTTGTGCTCTAGAAAGCAGACACAATACAAGTGATTTATGTGGTTAGCTATAACAGCTGATGGCTTGAAACAAAGTAAGAATCTGCTGCTCCTCTTTTTTCAAGATGTAACTGGAGAAAGCCAAAGGTAATAGGGAAAACAAGTTAGAGCCCACAGGATTAGGAAAACTCTCTCACTGGACAAGCAAGAGCAGATTATAAATCTCATTATGACACCAGAATTTATAATAGGTTTGTTTCAGCAAAAATACCCCAAACAAATGAACAACAAAAAACAAACAATAAAAAAAATCCCCAAACCACTAAACTTACAAGAGAACTACCACTAATTTTACAACAAACACGTTCTGCACCAGAATCCAGAGGATTCTGCAGATGCCACACGGCCTTGACTTCAAGGAAACCGTCCTTCCAACAAAAGAGAAAACAAACCCTAAGCTTCGAGGATTTTAGAAGAGTGGGACATTATTTCTGTTAAAATGTAGAGAAGGAAGAAGTTAAGTGAGAACTCTGAACTTCAATAAAACCAAAACAACCCCCAAAACACCACACCCTCTCCCCAGGCTTACTGCAATCTAGTAAAAATGAGCAAGTGTTAGCCAAGTATTTAGGACGTATCATGACATTGGGCTGCTACATTTTATGTGCAGGCAAGGAGGCCTTCAAAGCACTGAACTCCCCAAATTTCAAGCCCAAATTCAAATTGCTGGCACTCTACAAAGGTCTTCTCAAGTTTCTACATCCATTCAGCAAAACCTCAATTCAAAAACTGTCATTGACACAAAGCACAGAATCAAGTTTGCTGTACTTTTACAGTTATCCAGAAGAATGATTTCTTAAGACTTCACTTATGAAATACTTTTATGAAATAAAAAAATAAATAGGTCTCAGCTGTATAACAGCTGACTATCACAGTATAAAGCTAGATCAAACCTGCACAAAGCTGTGCCAGAGGCCAACCCAACACGGAACCAAACAGGCCCCTCCTGGATACACTGATAGAGTGGCTTTTGGCTGCCAGTTCTGAAGAATGAGTCTTGAGATGAGAGATACACTTCTCTAAATATTCATGTTAAGCTCCCAAGAATAGCATAAATAATGCCTAAATACTTCAGCAAAGTACAAATACTGCTCAGGTTCAAGTGGAACTCTGAATAATGATTTTATTACACGTTAACCCAAAAGACCTAACAAAACACCTTTCAGAGTTATTTCTGCATAGCACATTCTTTGACAAGATCAGTCTCTACAGTCTTAAAAAAAGAGATAGAGAAGGAAAGAAAACATGAACCATGCTTTCTCTTGCGGACTCCAGCTACAGCTGGCTTACTTCTTAACGAAGCTAAAAAACCAAACATGAGGAGCTCCTCAACAAGTCCTTTTGTTATTTCTACTAGTTCTCTTACAGAAAAAGGCAGCCACAAAATATACCGTGCGTTTAAAAAGAAAATCTTAGTATCAAAGCTTCACAAGTTTGCCACAAAAATTGTCCAGTATTAAAACCCCCTGTATAAGGTTTTCCATCCACTGCTCTAGCAGATTTTTTTTTTTTTTTCAAGTTGGAAGGGACCTTGAAAGCTCATCCAGTCCAACGCCCCTGCCAGAGCAGGATCACCCAGACCAGGACACACAGGAACACGTCCAGACGGGTTTTGAATGTCTGCAGAGAAGGAGACTCCACAACCTCTCTGGGCAGCCTGGTCCAGTGCTCTGTCATCTTCACAGTGAAAAAGTTTTTCCTTATGTTCAGATTGAACCTCCTATGCGCCATCTTGCTCCCATTGCCCCTTGTCCTGTCATTTGACATCAGAGAGAAGAGCCTGGCTCCTTCCTCCTGACACTCGCCCTTTATAAATTTATAAACATGAATGAGGTCACCCCTCCGTCTCCTCTGGTCCAAGCTAAAGAGACCCAGCTCCCTCAGCCGCTCCTCAGAAGGGAGATGCTCCACTCCCTCATCATCTCTGTGGCTCTGCTGGACTCTTTCAAGCAATTCCCTGTCCTTGAACTGAGGGCCCAGAACAGGACACAAAATTTTGATATTTTGAGAATATTCAACCAAACTAAGTAAAGCAAAACACATCAGTAGGTTTAAATTAGTATCATCTTAAAAACAAATGTAAGCCTATAAAGAATAAAAAAGGCAAAAAGTCATTGCTCTACTGTGAATCAGAAGAATTCTAGAAGTTACAAACTGCCAATATACTTATGAGCAAATAAGACAGTGAATTGGAAAGGGGTAAAATCACGTCAATGCAGAGCACAGTTCAACAGTTGTGTGCCAGAAGACAACAAGAGGAACACAGGTTTATTTTAATTTAGTGTCTGCAGGAAAATTTTTTGTT
>NW_010162738.1:0-1946 GCF_000695765.1 Mesitornis unicolor | reverse complement strand
CAGGTTGAAGGTCCCTTGATTAAGGGGCAAGACATTATTTATACTTACAACAGGTAGCAGCAAACAGCACAGGTCACCAGCATCGTGTTGATAACACTGCAAAAAGGAAGGAGAGAAACAGCTGATGAGGTGTCATGTTATGACTGACCACAAGACACGCAGGAAAAAAACCCAAACCACCAAACAGCAAACAAGTTCAACTTCCATCATATGGATGGTGACTCAACATGAATGTTTCAACATCTTCCAGCTGAGTAAGCTGCAGAAGCACAGCTAAGACTCTACAAAAGAACTGACACAGCTCTGGCAAACAGAGGTATACAGCTGTACTTAACAAAAATCACTCCAAAAACGAGCAAAATGTTACACAGTGTCCCTGCTCCATTTCACACTCACCTCTGCCAGCAAGTCAGTAAACTACTAAAGCTTCATGTTTTAATTCTAACAGTGGACAATAAACACATTTGCAAAATTCTACTTACAGAAGATTGAGTAGCAAAACACGTTTTAATTTTATATCATGAATGAGGGTTTTGCAATTTGAATAAGAAAATCCACTTGAAATTCTGTGAAGGATAAGAGTTTCCTTGCTTGCTGGTAGAAAACTGTGACAGAAACCATAGTTCAGCTGAAAAGCAGCAAGAACCAAACAGCTTTTGAAGTTGAAAATGGTAAAACTGCAGCTATACATACATAAGATTTTTGAAATGGGAGGAAGGAAATGAGATTTTCTAACGGTGAGTGATCCATGCAACTCATGGAATTTAGCAGCAAAGCAGAGGAGATTTCCCTATATGTATTTCCCAGAAAAACTGAGTAATAAAAATTCATGTTAGGTCAGTAACTTCCAACCTTTTTGTGACATGGATAACACTCAATATTTTTCACCTCTCAAGAAATATTCACCTTGTAAAATTCCAAATGAATGCTACAAAGCTAATGTAGCTTGCATTAAACTTCAGGAACCCCTTCCTTTCCAAGGAGTCCCACAGTCTTTGTTTGAGACCTTTAACCTATGCATGTGAATTCTTAGGTCAATTAAAGTTTGCATTGACTTGTTTTGTTAGAAAATGAACAACCCTCTTCAGAAACAGATTTTGGGTAGGGTTTTTTATTGGGGGAGGGGGGGCATTCATTCATTTGTTTAAGAAGATGAGAAGTTAACAGACTACATAGTGTTACCATAGATGTGCTACAGAATCAGAACACAGCAGTGCTCTAGTCTTATTTGTTAAACAATCACATTTTGGAATAATGACAGAACATCTGTTGGTGACCCGCATACTTCCCACATACTTTTAAGGACATGCCTGGAAGACATATTCCAAGGTATTTCTGAGAACAGGCAAATCTTCAGGCACAAAACACACTTGGGGTTTGAATCTGAGGCAGCAACTCTCAGAGCTAAACAGAACTTCAGGAAAATTCCTCCAAGTTTAGATAAACAATTAAGAGAAGAGACAGTTGGTACCTGTGGAGTAGAGAGGATGTCAAGAGAGAGGAAGAGAGAGTAAGTAGTCATTATCTCCTAGGGAAAACAGAAAGACAAAAACTTGTCTACTTTTTAATCCAAGCACCTACAATCACTGCAGGAAAAATGTCTGCCTAGACGCTCCCCGTATCTCCTCAGGCACCACAGCTACAAAGCCATTAACACACATCAAACTACAGAACAGCGATCTACTACTGCAGCTTTCCGTCTCATCCAGTGTGAAACTACAGGATGGTACAGTAAGTCAGAAGAGGTCAAGTAAGAAAAGACACCATTTAACTTCACAGTAGATCTCCTTGCCACAGGACGCTGTGTATGCAGGCGTTTACAAGGCTTGAGGGAAGAACTCATAACCGTGACAGATTGTTAAAGCACGGAGACACCGCTCCTGGCCCTGGCCCTGGCCCTCGGCCCCCCGCTCAGGGAGCCACACAGGCGCCTGCTCCAGCCTCCC
>NW_010162737.1:0-25204 GCF_000695765.1 Mesitornis unicolor | reverse complement strand
TGGAGACATTCAAAACCCGCCTGGACTCATTTCTGTGTGACCCGGTCTTGGTGATCTTGCTCTGGCAGGGGGGGTTGGACTGGATGATCTTTTGAGGTCCCTTCCAACTCCTAACATTCTGTGATTCTGTGATGCTCCACATGCAACACTGCCTTCAAGTCATATTTTTCAGAACCTTCCATCAAAACAATTTCATCACAAGGCAACCACGTTGGCTCAAGTTAGGAGAACTCTTCTGTCAGATAAAAGCAGTGGCGTTCAAGCCACCTGGCTCAAAAGGGGTACTTGCTGTTACGGTACCTGGGCAAAACTGTTACTCTTCCGCTTTGGCTTCTTCTCTCAGTGAATTTCAGAGGCACTCCAAATGTCATGCAGTGCACATTTATGGGCTTGGTAGCTCCTACAGAGACTTTTAAAACTTGTGTAAACTTAGAACAGAGCATTTATGGGAACTGCAGAAACACAGAAAGAAATTTTACACTAAGTTATAGAAAACTTTTGAAGTTTAAAAATACATGCTTGTAAAAACAACAGATTGCTAAATCACTCTAACTGCATACTTTGTGCAACTTAAGTGAAAAAAAAATACTGTTGATGGTATTTGTCACCAGCATTTCCAGGAAAATATAAATCCATAAGTTATGTTCTCATGTTCATAGTTGCCCTCAATTTTGACAGCTATACTGACAACATGGAAGTCCATTATGCAACCAGTGCCCTCTCTCTATAGCAGATTTCTGCCCCATTAGGTAGTCTAGTGAAAATAAAAATGTACTTACACAAGACCTAAATCATACCTATTATTAATCATACCATTTGTTGTGCTATACCAACTTGGAATAAGTTTTGGTAGACAGAAGTTACTTGACTACAGTTCTGTACCACAAACACATTACTGTGATGGCATCTCCAAAGTGCAAGTAATCATACGGTCTACTTTTTGGAGTGTTCAGCACAAGAGTTGGTCAGAAGCCACTTATGAGCCACAAAGAAAACTCTCAAAAAAGTTAAAAATAACTTGATGACATAAACAATCATTACATTATATGCATATTTTTAATATATATTCTATTAATTTAAGAAATTATGTAACTGAAGTCTATCTGAGGTGCAAAGGCCACAAGCAGCTTTGGAGAAACGTGTGTTCAGCAATAGTTTTATACTGCTGCGCATTTTACTCCCACCTACGTTCAGAGAACAAAATATAAAATGGCTTTTAAAAAAATTATGACAATTATTTTTAAAAAAGAAAGGAATTTTCCTCCTTCACCAACTTTTTAGATTTCACAACATCTATCAAGCTGATTGATATATGATGCATTACTCACTGCCTCACAACATCTTTTATCCAGCTTACTTTTTCTTGCCCCCTTTCAGTTCCCAAGGAGCTCCTTGAGAGGGACCTGTTTTGCCAGGGACCTGTTTTGCCAGGGACAGACACCTGTAATAAAATTGCTAGTCAGCGGCATTGAGGAAAATCTCTTTTTCTACTCACTCCTTATGTACTAACTGATAAGGCAGAACAGAACAATCACTAGTATTTACACTTCTACAGTTACAGAAGTAACCATTACTTTTCAATAGATACCAGCAGATCACATATCGAGTCAGACCACTAAAAGAAAATAATGAAGCAGCAGTTATCTTTGAGCCCCAAAATTACCAGAGTTAGCTGAGGCAAAACAACTTAGGGGAGTAAAATAAAAAATTTTGTTGTCTTATGGTTGACATTCCAGAGGTTTAAGAGCATTGCTTATACAAGCATACATGCAAGCAGCATGTTCAAAAATAAAAAGGGCACATAATAAAGGAGAGGAACTGTTTGTGAAAATGTGAATTTGGTAAAAGCTTGATGATGTTCTGCTACTATGATGGATTTTTATAGAATTTAGCATTCAAGTTCCAAGTGACTTGCATTAATCTGTATCACTGATTTAAAAAAAAAAAGGTAAAAACAACTTCTTGTTGCCTAGTAGTGAGTTTAAAAACTAACAACGTTCACTAACATCAGAGGTCATCTATGCTGGTGCTTGAACCTGTCAGCGGAAGAAAGCCACTGAGGAAGATAGTGCTTGGTTTCTCAACTTTATTTTACTTTTTAAATGGTTGCAGTTGCTCTAAAAGCTACCTGGGCAACAAGACCAACTAGTTCTTCCTGTTTTCTTGGATTTTTGTGAAGATACTGTCTACTTCGTCACAGCAGAAGCATTCACCTAGGACAGTGACTTCAGGCTACTGCTCGCATACTGCCATGGTTTGCAGCCAATGTCTCACAAGGTCATTCCATACAAAGTTGTATTAAGCTATGGAAGCCCTCAGGTAACAAATCATATGGAGACTGCCTCCACCCTCTATCCTTCCTTTTTTTCTTGTGGCATATCATGTAAATGTAACTCTGATATTCAAATTCCTACCAATACAATAATACTTATTTTCAGTTGAAATAATGTGATTGCCCAGCTATTTGCCTAACAAAGGGGAACACCATAAGTCCTGAGTTTTACTTGTTTACCTACAGAGCACCTTGTACAAAGATTTATATCCACATTTAGGTAAGTCAGTATGATACCCATCTAAGCATCCCATTTAAACGAAATGGTTCTGCTGCAATATTAAATTCCCCTTACAAGTGAAATATGGCTGTGCTAATGATGCTGCTGTCATCCTCTTTGGCCTTGCTGCGTGCGTATCGTTTTAACTCCTGCAGAGCAATGCAATCCTGCCACAAAGTGCTGTTTCAGCTTGTACTGCTTTACCCCCTGCCCTTGCTCACACACTTCCTTTTCCGATGTCTATGCTCTCCCACAACCTCCTGCTGTAGAGCTTCATGTTCCTCCTCCTGCAGGAGTCTACATTTTCTATAGATGTAGAAGTCACACTCATATGCATCTGGTCCAGACTGCACACCTTTCTTTACTCAGCAAATTCCAGTTACCTTCATCAAGAGCACAGACTACCAGGAGACCAGAAGAGTGCTTCGCACCAGATCCAGTCTTATTGGGGAATGCCACTAGCCACCCAAAATCTGCAAACTTCTGTCTCTGTCACCTTCAGTGAGATTTAAGAGTACAAAAAGGACAGTGAAAACATGTTCCGTACCTGACCTATCTTACGTGATACCTCCTCAGGAGAGGTGCAGTGCTTCTTGAATTCCTCTGCAACAGGCAGTTTCACAACTAGACTCCTCTGTCTGACCAAAAGTAAAGTAAAATAAAGACACTGAGTGCTTCAGAACAGATTACTGACAAAAACAGTAGTCTTTTATTGTCCTCATATTTACGGGCACTCACTGGGGAATATCAAACCAGCTGTTAAACCTTCCCATTTGCCTGCCTTGTTACACAAGATTCAACCCCTACTCAGCCTTACACAGCCTGCTCATCCAGTCCTGGTACTGTCATAGTTTATTGTCCCATACTTCCCCTGGTAGTTCTACAGTTTGAAAGACTTGAATAAATGCCTGAATAAACAGATATTAAAGAAATCTCTGCTTAACTTCTTGTGCAATAAAAACAAAACGAAACACCCAAAAAACCGAAATCCCACCCCCACATTTGTAGCTGCTTGCTGCAGAATAACAGAAAAGTTGTTAGAGTACTCTGGATGATAGAGAAGTATGATCCAGAGCCTCCTAGATGCTCTCCTTACAGTGCACCAAAGATGACAGAAAGGCTTTTAAACTCAGAAGAGTAAGTATTGATTACAAATTTTTTACAACTAGAATAATCAACATTTTCAGTAGAAGAAAGCCAAAGTGATCAAGTGGCACAGAACATAAATAAAAGGGCATAAAAGCAAGTATTCCCCTACACACTGCATCTTTTCAGGCGTGTTTTTGCTTCTTGCTAATTAAGTGGCTTCCTTTGTTGCATCAAAGTGCACTTTCCCTGGTCCCCAAGAAACCAGAGACCACAAGAGACTTTCCTTGCCTGCACTGATCCTGTCCCACTCTTCTAAATGGAACATGATACAAATTGAGAAGAGACACATACTGTACATCATACAACGTAAGTAATTTTAGGTTAAGTACTCTTAAGACTGGTCTCATCAACCACCAGCTGACTGTGCTTCAACTCTAAGAGTCTGCCATCAACTGTTTTTCAAATGCCTGTACCCTTCCTTCTTTCTCTGCACAAGAGAAATTTCTATGTACTGCAGCCTACATTGTTATTAGCATGTACTTAGCATGGTATTTCAATGGCACACTTCTGTAGAGCACCATCTGCAGTAATTCATTCTCAAACAGAGATTGCAGTGACTCAGACCTCCAAGCCAAAGTACCTGTTCTTTATGTTTAGCCTTAAACACACTATACAGGCTACTATACTGTAGACGAGACTCCACACAAATTTTAAACAACAAAAAAACCCACTGAAACTAATTCGTATGCCGGTTGACTCACTTCATGCTAAATTCAGCCATTATAAAGAATTTTCTGTCATTCGGTTGTTCAGAATGCTGCTATGATAACAGCCAAGCCTCATGAAGAGACTAAAGAGCAAAGAGAGCACCAAGCTCTGGGGCACAGTTATTCTGCTGCTGCACCAGAGAGAAAAACTGTCCCAGGTAAGCAAAGTTCACCAGACTGCTTGAAAGAGGGCACAGGGCCACAAAGATGACTGAGGGAGTGGAGCATCTCCCTTATGAGGGGCTGAGGGAGCTGCGTCTCTTTAGCTTGGAGAAGAGGAGACTGAGGGGTGACCTAATTAATGTTTATAAATTTGTAAAGGGCGAGTGTCGGGAGGAGGGAGCCATACGGACTCTGTGACAGCCAATGACAGGACAAGGGGCAATGGGAGCAAGCAGGAGCATAGGAGGTTCCATGTGAACATGAGGAAAAACTTTTTCACTGTGAGAGTGACAGAGCACTGGAACAGGCTGCCCAGAGAGGTTGTGGAGTCTCCTTCTCTGGAGACATTCAAAACCCGCCTGGACGCGTTCCTGTGTGACCTGGTCTAGGTGATCCTGCTCTGGCAGGGGGGTTGGACTGGATGATCTTTCGAGGTCCCTTCCAAATCATTCTGTGATTCTGTTACACTGATCCTGTCTTTCCAAAGCAAATTCTACTTTCTTGCCTAGTCGTGAGAGCAGAGACTAAGGACTCAACTGCTTTCAGCTTACCATTTTTTCCCTGAAGCAACTCTCCACCTGAAGTCTTAGGAGATGTCAAGTTGCATCTCCTCACAGGAAGGACAACGCTTATTGCCTAGATAGTTAAACCTAGTTTTCTCCGAAGAAACTTAATGAAAAAAATTTTTTTTTCAACTTCTCAAGCTGGAGGCAATCCACAGGGTACCTTGCTGAACGAGAGGCTCAGCAAGGCGACTTGTTCCTTAAGCAAACATGCCAGCTGCTGTAGGTATCACAGGAGGAGCAAAGCAGTAGATGAAGTGATGCATTTCTAAACAAAAAGTGCAACGAACTGGCTTCTAAGAACACAGCCAACCCCAGAAAAATGTTCAAGCAGATGAAGGCTGTGGGAAGTCTCCAAATGCTCAGAATTCTGGCTGGCTCTAATTGATATTATCATCTCTCATTTCTGTAAACATTTGTTGTTATGTATTTTGTTCAAATGCAACCTTCTGTTCTCTTTTTAATTTCTCTCAAATTTCCAGTTTTGTTTACAGTGCTTTGACTGTGCCTTTGCTTGCCCTATTTTAGAGGGGCAGAAGGTGGAGGCGAACATTTTTTTTCAACTCTTTCTTCTATACAAAAGCTGAATATCAGGAAATCCCTTCTGAAAAATGGATTGCAGAAATGGATGGCAGAAAATGCAAGACATTTTTCCCTGTCTCCCTCCTCCAAGTGATTAGGAGGACTACATTTGCACATGACCGTGTGGTTTGGAGCAATGCTATGTATTAGATCAGATTTTGAAAACAGAGCTTGAATGGCTCACATAACACATCTAGAAAACAGTAAAATCAAGAACATAACTCTTCCCTTCAACTTGCATACAAGGGCTTCAGAGGTAAGTATTAGATGCTTTCCTTCATCTTCTCTAAGCTTTTTTTAAGAGGCATGTGACTGGACGAGATAATGCGGAACACCTCACAGCCATAAGATACGGTTTACTAATGCAGCTTGATAAACTGAAATCCATTTTTTGTTAACAGAAAAAACAGACTTTCAAGTCACGACCAGCAAACCAGAGTGAAGGTAAACGCATTTATTATCCCACATTTACAATAAAATTAATCAGAAGTATACTTGGGCTATAATAAATTGCTTCATAATAATTTGAATAACCAACACTTTGCTGGCCTATGAATTTTTTCTCCGGGATATAAAGAAAATGGGAACCTTACCATTATTAGACAACTGTCCACATTTTTTCTCTCTAGAAGGATTTTATCAATGCTTGACTGGAAAAATTAAGATTAAATGGGGAATTGCTTAAGACATCATCGCCATCAGAGCTGACTAAGATGCAAAAGGGTGTCCAGCTATCAGGTCTTTATCTACGACTTGTGGACTATTTCTTCCCTTCTTCAGAGGGGAAAAAAAGCACACTGATTTTTCATTTGAGCTTTACTATCTTTCTCTGTATTGCAAATTAGAGGCTAGCAGAATAGCAGATATTCTGCTAGTAGATTAGCAAAACAGTATTCATATAGTTAGGAAATGGGATATGCTTTCCTTAAAATTACCTTCTTCCCTTGCAGATGTCTAAAACTATTCAACTTTAACAATTACCAAAAATTAAGAGCAAATTATCTTGAATACCTGAAAGTAAATATAGCATTGCATTGATGTCTTGTGAATTCGGTGTATGTTGATCCATATAGTTTAACTACTTCTATAGTAGTATTCTACTACTGCCACACAAGTGCACATCCTTTCAAGTACCTGGTAAAAAACTCCAATACTGCTTGCAACCAATGGCAGACAAAGATAGAAGACAGCCATGAGAATTAATAATTTCACTGCAATATCACCATAATCTATAACACTACCATTTCTATCACTAACACCTTCTCTCTGGTACTTTCTCATTTCATTCATGCACTCCATGATATTCAGCTGCATCATCTTGTCTTTTGTGCCCAGTCTTGTCCAGTCTACCTACACCCAAGGCATTACTACAATTACTAAGAACTTCAACCGTTCAGCAATAACAAGCCATCTCTCTCTCGTCCAAAAAAAACTTGGAAGGGAAGTTGTGCCCTCCAAGGTGAAAGCCTTAAAGCACAGCATCACTGAAGAGGCTCAGTACAAGATTTGTTCTTGTCACTACATTTCAACATTAAATGAAGCTTGTACCCTTTCTAGTTAAGTCACTGCTTCTTCCACGTTCTGTCTCACTCCAGGAATATCCTTCACTTTAAGCATATGTTTGAGGGAAATCTTAAAAACAGAATTCATGTTTATTCATATGAACATCAAAAATTCTTACGGACTTCTAAGATGTCCTCTGTGCACCTTCATTTCACCCCATAAAGGAGGGATTGTTCTCCATTTCCTGCGTAGTAGTGTTATACAGCAGACTATGAGGGGGGCAAGGCTTTTCATTTTACTAAAACTAAGCCCTTTTTAGGAATGTTCTGTGTAGACTGAAGAAAGAAATAGATGAAGCTGTTACTTTTGGGCTTAACCAAAGTTTAAGTAAACAAATCTTAAGCTGTAGAGTTAAACAAGTAAAAACAAGCTGATGCTTTGAATTTAAAAAATAAGAGACCAAAGAATTACAATTTATAATCTGTAGCTTTGCTATTGAAAATATCCAACTTCTATTATTTCTTCCTCCAGAGAGAAAACGCCTCAGAAAGAAACAAAAACTACCATCAATCCTCATTTTCTAAGCACCTGAGGCGTTTTCCTGGCCCTCTGGGCATCAGCTATGAGCACTGTACTGGTTAAAGCCCACAGAGGAACTTAATCCTTATTTCTCAGTCACTTGAGACAGATGGATATTTAAAAATTATGCATGTTTTATATACCTCAGTGAATAAATGGCATTAATAATACAATAAATCCATTGCTGATGGACATGCTTGATCAAAGGATGCAGGTTTCTGTGCTGTATCTTGTCTGCCTCAATTTTTAAAGACACATATGTCAATCTTATCTCGTATTTCTTGCTATCGAGAAGCAAACTGCATGATTAGATTTTCATTTATCTTGAAATACGGTTATAATTTTCAATCTTTACATCAGCCAAATTCTGCCTTTTTTGTTTTAAACTGCATCGACCTTAATCGACCTTGTTTTAAACTTTGATCGACCTTACCATTCTGAAAACTTTCTCAAAGTTTTCTTTTCCACTATCCTTCCAGCCTTGCTCTTTGTGCTGCCCTCTCCATGCAGTATCTTTTATTTCAACTACAGTAGTCACTACACTTACGCTGAGACCATAAGACCTAGCAGAGAGATAGACATGCTACACCTGGACTTCAAAAAACAGACTGTGTTGACATTAAATTTGTTAGTGCAAACGATCCACGGCGGTGCCAGCAATCTAAACTGGAAGCTACCTGAGACCAACATTCAAAACTTTAGACTCAAAGCCACCTTTGGGAACTGACATCCAACTGTCTTCTCTTCACAAGGCACCAAGGCTCAGCCTTCAGCCCTGAACATCTTCCAGGGGACCTGCCTGCATTTAATCCTGAAAAGAGTTTTCATGGGACCTTTGCATTTCCAGCTCAGGTACACTCTGGCTAGCATTTCTGACCACATGTCCGGAGAAAATACAAATGAACATCATCCTCCCATGTGTACTGATTTCTCTGCAACTGTACCATTTTACCATCTAAATTATTTGGTGTACAGCACACACAAAGAAAGATGCATGTGGATTTCTCTTGCTTGCAGAAAATGGAAGTCAGTGTTCTCTGCACTGGGTCTAACTGCAGGATACCCCCACCATCTGAACAGCATAGCAAGAGGCACTTCTCTGAAGTACTATACTCTTTTTAATGAATGTTCACTCCTTGTAAAGAGCTTTGTTATGAACTCAGAAGTCTTGGCAATGTCTCCATGTAAATAACCAGAACAGAATTTTGGTTAAGAATTGATCTCAAATGATGGCAAGCTCTTCCTCAGGTTATACTATGCTGTTCCCAGCTGGAGTGATTTCCACATGCAGCAAGCATGCACACTCCTGGTAGGTTTCAAACAGAGCTGCTAATAACCACATTCATTAAAACTGTGCCCTTTGCTTATTGCATCTAACACAGAAGAGATATTAGCAAAGAATGCTTATGATCTATCCAGTTCATTAAATGGGTGTTTAAATTGGAATACAGTTCACTGAATCAAGACCTTTATGTGCTAGCCTTGCACTTTAATGTCTAACAAAGACAATTTTGTTAAAGTCTATCAGAAAACTAATTTCAAAAGCCCTTTACAGTCCCTGAGAAAGAGAGTGTTGTCTACGACAGGGCAAAATCTGGCCAGCAGCTGGAGACGGAAGAGTCAGTAAGGCGGTTCATGCTTATGTCTGGCTGGGGAGAGATGGTGCCTCCCAAGTGGAAGAACTGCAAAAGAAGAAAGATGTCAGTATTTCAATCTTCAGTGTGAAGGAGAAGCTACGTGCATAAGCCATCAAATACCACAGGAGGATGGACTGACAGATGTACCAGAACAGGACAGTAAACAACATAGACTTGTTTATGGTACATCAAAACAGAATCAGCAAAAGAAAACAAAAAATCCCCAGGGAAGGTACTCTAATCAAAATACAAAATAACTAAAATCTACTGTGTTTTGCTACCATTCAATAACCTACAAAACTATCATATTGAAAATGGTAAGGAAAAGCAATATAGAAGAGCCTTTTCTGTAAGAAACAATGCATCCACATGGTTGTCATGGAGTCATAGGATGGTTTGGGTTGGAAGATCATCCAGTCCAACCCCCCCTGCCACAGGTAAGGACCCCTCCCACCAGACCAGGTTGCTCAAAGCCCTGTCCAACCTGGCCTTGAACACTTCCAGGGAGGAGGCATCCACAACTTCCCTGGGCAACCTGTGCCAGTGTCTCAACACCCTCACAGTAAAGAATTTCTTCCTAATATCCAGTCTAAATCTACCCTATTCCATTTTAAAATCATTCCCCCTTGTTCTATCACTACCTGCCCTCATAAAAAGTCCCTCCCCAGCTTTCCTGTAGGACCCCTTCAGGAACTGGAAGACTGCAATAAGGTCTCCCCAGAGCCTTCTCTTCTCCAGGCTGAACAGACCCAGCTCTCTCAGTCAGTCCTTGCAGGGGAGGTGCTCCAGTCCTCTGATCATCTTAATGGCCCTCCTCTGGACCTCCTCCAACAGCTCCATGTCCTTCTTATATTGCTGGCCCCAGAACTGGACGCAGTACTCCAGGTGGGGTCTCACCAGAGCAGCACAGAGGGGCAGAATCACCTCCCTCGCCCTGCTGGCCATACATTGCTGTCGTTAATCAGATGCCTTTTGGGAGGAGGTGCTTTCTTTTTAAAAAGTTCTTGCACACAAGTGACAACAGTACAACATAAAAGGTATATGCTCTGTTTAAAACGGTCATACGTGAGTTACCCAAATCAACATTTTCTCAATACATTAACACACAATGTAGACTTGGACACATCTTCTAAGTTAAGACAGAGAAAACCAGACCGAGCCACTGTCCCAACTAAACATTTCCAGTAAACTAAAACAAACAAAAAAATCCCCAACACAAAAACCAACCAGAAAACCCACTGTTGTTTTTTTGTTTGTTTTTGTTTGTTTGTTTTTCTTAAATTACAGTTAAACAGCTGTATGGTTCTAAGTCTCATGGCAAACTAGAAATATCAGGGATAGCAATGAAGACGTGTCAGAGCGTTCTCTGATTAATTTGATGGAAATATTCAACTGGATATATACAAAAAAAGCAACCTGGCACCATGAGATCAGTCAAGCATTGGGACAAGTTAGGCAAAGAGGTTGTGTCGTCTCCCTCCTTGGGGGTTTTCAAGGTCCAACTGGACAAAGCTGTTTCTTTACTGTAAGGGTGACAGAGCACTGGACCAGGCTGCCCAGAGAGGTTATGGAGCCTCCTTCTCTGGAGACATTCAAAACCCGCCTGGATGCGTTCCTGTGTGACCTGGTCTAGGTGATCCTGCTCTGGCAGGGGGGTTGGACTGGATGATCTTTTGAGGTCCCTTCCAACTCCTAACATTCTGTGATTCTGTGAAAGCTGCAAACAGCCTGTCTGACCCCATAGTTGACCCTACTTTGAACAGGAGGTCGGACTGGGGACCTCCTCAGGTCCCTTCAAGCTTGACTTATCCTATGCAAAAAATTTGGATGGCCTTTATGACTTGATTAAAGCTGGAGTTTTTCACTTTGCATTTAACTAAGTCCAAATAAAAACCTGAAAGCTTAAAAGTAAACTACTATTCATCTTTCCATTTTCAATAATTTCAGCTGAACATGAAACTCCATGTATTTCTTTAGTAAAAAGCAGCTTAAAGCCATAAGCAATAGAAGTCACTTCAGACATAATATTTTACCTGGAAACAGCATATTTTCCTTTTTTTAGCATGGCATTTCCAGTTCAATAATTCTTGACAGTATGACACAACTGTAGATTTGTAAAGGAAGTCAGATTTATATAAAATGCAGCAAAAAAAAATAATCCCTTGCCTGTTCTTTCTACTGAGTAAAGGGACTCAAGTCTGACTTCCGTTTTTTATTTGAAAAGCAGAGTTTGGAAGACTTCTGAATGTCAATACTATGATGCATTACATTGACATTTATCTTCCCAAGATTGCAGACACAGAGTAAAGCCTGAAGGTGATATTTTTCATCTCTGCTGCATGGTGAACTGTGGAATATCAGGAATATGAATACAAGATGTACCTAGCTCTCACAGAACAAATTAATGAAAACTGTATTTTTTTAGCTGCTGCAGACGAGCTGCCTTTACATTTCTGTTTATACCAATTTGTTGTGGATTTAAGCCTCTGTCTGTTATGTGCTGGATGTCTGCTTACTTTTCCAGCTGCTGTTCCAGAGTAGGATGGATACATTTCTATAACGAGTTCACTTTTCCGCTACACACTGTTGTCCTGCCTGTGTGCCAACACAAGCACCTTTACATCTACCTGCATGCTGAGATGGATCAAGGACTTCCTGAAGCCAGCCGAGCTAGGTCAAAACAGGAGTGTGAAGATAAAAAAACCAAAACCAAAATGGCTGGAAGTGAAGGGTAGCTGAAAAGCAGAGGAGAGAGCTCTACTAGCAACACAGAGAACACAGCTGCCTTCCCAGATTGCCTAAGACCATTACTTGCGCATAGGCATACAGCGGAGAGACATTGTCCATGCAGCCCTGCTCCCCTTGAGTGATTGCTGTCCATCCTCAGAGCCCTCCTCGGGACGTCTGCGGGGTACTGGGAAGAAGTACCTGCGGGAAGGCTGGAGAGCAGTGGTCTGGCTCAAGAGAGGGTTTGCTGCTTTTGTACCTTTAACACAAAATGAAGCAACAAACCAACCAAAAAAAAAACCAACCCAGAGTGCCTCTGTCCAAACCTTTCTTCACCCCTGGAGGAGACTCGTTTGCTGTGCTGAGGAAGGGCAGGCATAAAGACCGCACACTTAGGTCCCTCCTGAATTTAGGACCAGGCACTCACAGAGCATTAAGAGCATCAGAAAAACATGCAGGCTTGCTCAGTTATGTGATTTTATGAGTCACCACACCGAGACCCCATCTCAGCCACAGAAGCAAGAAAGAATCCAAGCACTCCTAAGCGGGGAAAGCCCATAACAGTAAACCAGACTTTGTGGCTGGTCTAGGTAGTGGGTGCTGTTCCCCTTCCCAAGACACCCAGGAGTGCTCTTCCAGTGTTTCCCACATAAATGGTAACAGAGGAACACTGCTATGCTCTAAACAAAATGATATTTCTGTTAAATATTCTTAGCAGTGTGAATCTCCCTTTATTCTTCTAAAGTAAAATAGAGTTACAAGAAAAAAAAGAGAGATTATTTTTCTCTTACTACAGATTAAGGAGATAGCTGCACATTCTTAAATTCTGGGAGCACAAAGATGTGCATAACCAGAGCTTGCCCTGCACTAGGTGAGGGTGCTTTTTGCTTTTCAGGAAAGCTCCAAGCCTCAATAGAGTTCTCATTAAAATTACATTAAAATGGTGACTTTTCACAGCATGATGATTTGAATGCATATTTCTAGGTCTCCAGTAGTTCCTTTTCCTTAGAAAATGCATCCAAGTGTCAGGCAGAACTTCCTTCCACACAAGTATTTTCACAGTGTTGTATTCAATCTTTTATGTCACCACAGTTAGATAAGAAAGGGTAATAAGGAATGTGCCAATCTAGTGCTGCCGCATTTCTTCAATCTACAGACAAAATAAATCCCAGTAAGTAAAGAAACTTTAAAAGCAAAAATGTATGAAGGGAAACAAACATTGCAGATGTTAACATGCATTAACATGCACTGTAACCAGCACTGGTTACAAAACATGAGAGTTACCATAACTGGTCTTTTTTAATACAATTTAAAGTTTCACTAAGTTCTATAGCTGACACAGTATAAAACCAGTCAAGCAATATTAAGGTCTGACAAAATTAACAAACATCTGTGGGGGAGCAAATGGACTTCCTACAGGAAAGTTGTTGGGGTTTGGTGTTAGATTATAAATAGATCTCCTAAATATACACTGCCTGAAGGTTGCCATCTGTAAAGCCAAAGTGACTTACAGAAAGTCAGCTACATAGAACCATGCAAAGGAATATTTTATGGGTTCAACTATAAGACACTGATTCTGTAACTGAAACCTTAACTTTTTAATCAGTAAAACTGGGCTTACTAAAATGCAGGGGCATTTATTTTTAATTATGTAAAAAGTATTTTGCTCTGGACTATTCAGACTGCTTAGGAAATCCCAGGTCTGAAAATGAAAAAAGGAAAATGGTAAAATACTTTTTTTTCTGATACTCAAAAGTATTCTCACTGATTAAAATTTTAAGGCATCAAAGTCAAGATTATTCAGTTAAGCTATTAACAAATATTTTTAAAGCACTGACCTAAAAGTATTATGAGTTCTACTTGCAACATTATGCCTTTGATAACACTAAGTACATTATGGTTGTTATATAAACTAAATTAATAGATAAAAGTTCTGTCTGTTTCTTAGAAATTAACAGCTGTGAGCAATTCCTGAAAATTAGGATTGCTGGGATTAAACTGAAAATTGTTTTTTTGACAAGTTACCAGTACAGACTAAACTCTTGCAAATATCGTGCAAGATAAAACCTGTTCAAAAACCTGTTCAAGCTGCCTCTCCTCTGCAGCAATGCTAACTGGCCAAGTCTATCAGTGAAAACTTTGGTGCTTAGCATTTACAAAGACTTCTATAATCATAGATGTGAATTGTAGAGTTGGAAATGAAACCTTTTTTTCCCCCCCGTAAAAATGTTAGCATTTTATATCCTGTGACAAATCTGTTAGAAGATAGACTGCCCAAGCCATTACAGAGGATAAAGCCAAGAGAAGTAGTGTGATCATTCATCTTCCTTCCTTACTTCCAGATAGCCCTATCATTTAATATCTTACTGCAATGTGTTGAACAATGAGTCATGAGAATAAGCCTAACTAACTCCCCAAATTCCCACAAAGAATCAATAAGGAAAAAACTCAAACAAATCGAGATATTCATCCTTCAGCTGAGGATGAGGTTGGAGTAATAACCTGGAACAACAAAAGATCAATGCACCTCATTACACTAACATGGACTGTGCTGGCTGCAGTCAGTTATCATCATCAAGCCACCTTCTAAGGCTCAAATTACACCTTCATCACCTGATGCAAACATACAGGACTGTTTTAAAAAGTTAATTTTTAAAGGACAAAGATTGTTTCTTTATGTTAAGATCTGAAAATCAGCATCTCACATGCATTACTGTAAGCTCAGCGGCCTCTCTGTTCTCAGTTTAACAACAAAAATATAACTAGGTACCTCTGATTACCTGCAGTCCCTGTGTGCATTTCACCACAGCCATATATTCAAGTCAGCTTGAGTTCAGAAATTATGCACTCCTGGGAAATACTGCCAAAACAAACACCTCTCAAAGAGCCATGAGGCATCTCTCAACCACAAGATCGAGGTATACGGGGAGTCAGAGAAAGGGGACGTAGGACAGATGAAGTGTGCTCAAGGACAGCAGATTTCAAAGAATTCTAATTATTTTTAAAGTAGGCCAACCCCCAGGACATATCCATTTCATCGAGAAAAAATTAATCGAGCCTGCTCCCTGCCATCGTCTTTTCCCAAGACCCCTCAGGCATACACAAAGATTAAAGGCTACATGAACTATCCTGGCAGTCTGCTCCCTTTTATCACAACAGCTTGACAACTCTCCTGTCATCATCAGCCTTGGTAGAAGATAATAACGGGAGCAAAACCTGGTAACTCCCCGAGAGATGACTGACGTGACTATTCACAGTAAAGATAAGTCTCGCCTCTAATACAGCAACTCTGTATTTTACAGAGACTTCCCACCTTCTGTTTCTCTCCATGAAGTAACAGTGATGGTATCAATACTGGGTTCGTATTCACTGTTCCCTACATGAGCACTCAAGGGTCTCATCGTACAATGCCAAAGCTGGGCCAGAGTAACCGTTTGCCCCAGGTTTGACATTGAAGTCTCCTCCCAGTCTTGATTCCAGCGCATGGATAGCTGCACTGCTTAAGGACGTTTTTTCTGCTGGTGGCCCCGAAGAAAACCTGGACTGGCTCAAAGAGCTTCACAGCCTCACTGTCAAGTCAACACTTCTTGGCCTTCCTTAGCCCAACCTTTCTTGTGCTGCTTATTTTTTAGTTATGTAAACAAGTCTTCAAGACAAATATTTCAGACTAGTATTGGAAAACAGAGAGGAACAGAAGACTCTTAGACACTGAGATGTCTAAGAAATACATCCCAGAAATTAACCTGCACCCAGGGCTAGAATATCTCCACAGAGAGTACTCAAAGGTACTTGATGCACTCAGTAAACCTTGTGCTGTAGGAGTATCTTACATTGATTGAAATATCAGCATTTGGAGCTAATGATCTCCAAAAGTCATACAAGAGGTAGCAGGAGAGTCTTCTCCCTCCCCAGCAGGAGCTGGGGCACAGAAAACCCACACACTATGCTTTTGGACTTGAAAGCTGCTGGCTAAAAGCTCTCTGATCAGAGGCACTTAGAGACAATCACTAAAAGTTCATATTCCGTCAAAAGACTCAAATAACAACAACAGAAAACCACCACCCACTCTTTTCTACCTCTGCAGATTATGAGATACTGTTTTAAAGCTAGCCACTAGTGAAGGTGTTGGTTCTGCATAGGAGGAAGATATTTTATTGAAAGGAAGGAAATAAGGGTGGAAAATGTGGAAGAGGTGAGGAAAAAAGCAACATATTTCATAGCTGCTGTTTAAAGCTTCTCAGGGGCTTTGGTACATTAGAATAACACTGTGGGAGACAGATTAGCAGAGCAAGAGCAGGTGAAGCAGTCTAAGGTGCATGAGAAATGCACCATTGACACATGCATGGCTTATAGGGACATATATTACGAGCCCTGAAGAGCTGACTTCAGGGCCTCATTTAAATGAGAGCGTAGCAAGCCTTGCTTCAAGACTAAAGAACCAAAAAAACAATTTCTTTTCTCTGAAGAACATTTTATCTCAATATTGTCTTGATTGGTTTTCTTTCCTCAATAGGAAGAATACAAAACTTATGACGTTACCATCCCAGATGCTTTTAAGAGGTAGCTTGGTTACTTGTTTTGGATTTGCTTCAAAACATTGTTACAGAGGAGGCATTTTTTAAGACCAGCTTAAAACAATAAATACCTCTTTCTTTGGCATATCTAGAATTCTTATTAACTAGCTCAAAACAAAGACATTAAGTATCTCAAACCCATACAAGCAGGAATTGAGAAATAAAAGGGGGTGCCGCTATGCTTCAGTCCTATTGAGAAGCTATTCCTTGTTTTTTAGTAATCCTTAAAAGGGAAATCTTTTACTACAGGTTAAAACCAAAGCAAATTTTAATCCCCAAATCATTAAATAAAATGTGCTTATATGAAAAAACTATATTAATTTAAAATCTTATATTTTTTATAAAGCATACTATTTAACATAATACTTTTTGCCTTATTAAAATTATCAACTGTATTCACCCAAGTAAGAACAGTTCTTGCTGAGCCATTTTCATTGCCAATTTTTTTTAAAGACAACAAAATAAGTAAGAAACTTTGTGGGCTGAGCGCCATCTGCTTATGCTTTAATTTCATTAACAGTTCTATTTTGAGACCTTCATCTATAAGGAAAGTTTTCCAAATGTAAACAGCATGTAAACCAGTATACTGTTTTTACCTTATGCCTTCCTACAATTCTCTCCTGCTGCTCAGGGGTTTACGGCAGATCAGTGCTGAATGCTGCTATTTGCAATGGAGTATTCCACAAGGAAATCAAAGGAAAGTAAGTTGTAGCTTAGGAAAGCCAGAGCAATAACAAAAAAACATTACTGGAGTCAGTGATTAGAATGAAGGATTCAAGAAGAGGTGGTAAGAGAAAAACTTAAAAGAAATAATGAATGCTATAGAGCAATAAACAATTAGTATATTACACCGGGGGGGGTGAACTAATTTGTTCTGTGAATTGCAAGCAGCATGCTTAATTCCTCTTTAAGATAATCCTTTTTTTAAGCATCACCTTTTCGTTACAAAAAGTACCCAGATTTCTGTTTAGGCATAAAGTACGTACGTAGTTGGTAAGAATATCTTTATCGTCACATGGGAAGTCAATGGGTTTTCAGAAAACAGGAATTCTGTGCAATAAAATGCATCCTAGGGGTTGCATCCCCATTTCATAAACAGCTCACACTAAATAAAGGATTTGGGTTTTTTTCGAATTTCAGACCTACCAAATAAAATGATCCATCCAATGAGTAAGAAAACATTTCAAAACTGTTCAGTCCCAAGCAAGGAGAACACAATAAGGATGTTTATTTGAAAAATAAAGGTAGAATACAAGTATTAGCCTTCTCCTCTATATATTTTTATAATTATTAACAACAAAACACCCCTCTTCCACAAAAACACATACCTTCTCAGCAAGCTCCTTCAAGGAGGAGGCTACAATTAAAATGTTAAATTCTGATCTAGAAATCTGCTATAAAGCACAAGCTTAACATTTGGTTTAAGTTTACAGAAATCCACTGAGTTTTACTTTTTTTTCCCTAACACCTGTAACAAGTGAAAGGCCGGAATACCCCCAAATTCAAGCCTAAACAGTATCCCAGGTTGCAAAGACACGCACAGTCCTGGCTGCTTACTGTTCCCCTTTGTTGGGCCATTCTGGTAACACCTTCCCTTCTGAACACACCACCTTGGCATTGCTATTAGTCAAAGAGGGGGGAACCTCACTCACCAAAACAGTGTCTAAATCCAGAGCACTGTGGGGCAGAGGTGGACTGCTAAAGGCAGATTCAAGCAAGATAAATTCCCTTTAATTCACAAAAAGATTAAAGAAAACTGATGGAGGAGGAGGCCTTTTAAGCAGCATGTTGCTATTTTAAACTAGTCATTCACAGTAGACGTTTGTTTTCCATACTTATAGAGGAAATCTCATAATTGAACGTAACTGTTACCAGACTTGCAATCCTTCTCTCAGATTATATGGCCTAGTTTCTGTAAAATCAGCTCCCCTTCCCCCCACAAGGTAGAAGTCAAACCTATTAATGTAACAGCTTATCCTGCCCTATTTCCATTTGGCAGTCTCCCATAATGCCAATTTAATATCTGACAAAAATAGGACAAAGATACTGTCAGTTTTCATTAGGGAATGTTGGTTCAGTACAAGCAGTTTTAACTCTGCTGTGCTTGGGTTAGGGAAGGTGCATGCTCCTTGGCCATGTGGTGAGAAACCCACAGATATACTTCTGGATATGACATGCCTACTTTCAAGGCTGGCATCCTGATCATCCACTGAGCCTTTTCTGATAACTAAATTTACTAGCACCAGAATTTCTACTACTTCAGCTTCACCATCATCTCTTAATTTACCACCTTTAAAATAGAGTTAACTGTTACCTAGATTTTTATTTAACTGTTACCTAGGTTTTTACTTAAAAGAGGACTTTATTACATGCTATTTTTAATGCCCCATTGTTTTGCCAGTATGCAGCAGAAATTACCACTTCTGGTTTGTTTGTTTTAAACAAATGACAACCCACCCAAGCCACTGTGTTGATCCTTCCCAATTTCTGTTGTCTTACAGTGTCTCCATTAGGTGCTGCAACAGGGGAATAATTTTACCTGTACAGTTCACTAAGTGGGCACAATTACTAAGTTTTCTGCTGCGTATTCTCAGCTAAGAGAGCAGAGTCATCCTATCTTGCCAAAGGTTCCCTGGTCCCTTCTCCTGCAACATGATCCTTAAAAAACAAATACCAGCCTTAACTTGAGATCTTTTGATTTTTCAGGTGTTACCACAAATAGTAACACTTGGGGCTAGAACAGGACAAAGGGAATCTTGTCACATACATATAAAATGGTGTGAATCTGCTCCCTCTTAGAGGTGTAGGCAGTTACATAAATAATAGCCTTGAGATAATAGTAAGTTACCTAACTTATTACAAGGGAACTTAATGACAAAAGAGTTCAAGAAAGTTTTAATATAATCTATGCATGTGTACATAAATTGTAGGTATTATGTACGGTTATTTTTCCATTTCTCCACATTATTCAGGAAACCGCTTTGTGGTCATTTATTCTGTAACAAAACTGGAAGCATTTGTCAAAAGATTTTGGTTTTAATATGATAGGGATTGGGGTTTTTACACTCTCCCAAGAGTGACAGATTTTTACAAGCTTTTTCAAAGCCAATTCAGATGAAAGCACATATTAAAAAAAATTAGCATTTAATATTTGAAACGTTTTGCCTATTACTGTCACTAGCAACACTAAAGATTACTGTAATAAACAGAGGGAAAAAGAAAGTGATGCTTACTTTCAAGAGCAGCAATACTTTGGCTACAGCAAGCTCACTGCTGCCCTGTGTACAGATTTCAAACAAAACTTGAGCACAAAAAATTTGCCAAGGTGTTAATTCCTCCTGAGTGTCATACAAGAAGCAGTGACTTATTACAGCTTTGATTGCAGAAGAAGGTGTGCCTGCACCTGTAGGGAGCTTTTCACACCCAGATGATGAATGACTACATTCAGCTTTCAGATAATGCTGGAGTGGCAGCACTGACGTGGCACTCCTTGTGCTAGGTCTTGCCCAATTATAGAAAGGCAAACCAGTTAAAGTGACAAATGGATAGATAACTGCACGCAGCAATTGGATAGAGATTATTTTGCTATTTGATGACCTGTTTACCACAATGCATCATGACTTTATCAAACTCAGACAACCTGAATCCCTTCACTACTGAACACCACTCTTGCAATTACATCAGCTTTATCATCCTATTCTGATTCCTGCCTTTCCTTCAGTAATGATAGCAACTTCAAATTCCTGCATCTTTGTTTCTCTTCTAAGCCCATTTGCTGTTACTCCTTAAGGGAAAGTGGAGAATTTCTGCTGGGACTTCCACCACAAAGAATCTAATTTAAACCACAATAACACTTCCAAGTTCAGTCTGCAACTTGTCACTAAGTTGTGCGCAACAATCCAGCCAAGGCATACAGTATATTGGTGGTCCTTAAAGTAGGGGAGGAGTGTTGCCAGAAAGCTCAGAAAATATCCATTCAGCTTTTGTTTCTTTTTCTCTAACTCCTCCATCTTCACATCATAAATTCTCCACCTTCTAGTGGCCACGTGGGATTTGTAATGTTTAAACTTGGTGGTTGGTGAGGGTCCACAGCCATGGCTACAAACCCATCATCTAGCTGCCTGAACCAGAGGATGTGTCAGAATTCCCGCCTGCACCAAGGCCCTCAGCAGAGCTTCCCTTCCGCATCCAAGGGCAACCATTCCTCCCTCGCTGTGGCATGGCTGCTGTGACATCTGGCAGCAAGGACAGCTACCTGTCCTGGCTGGGAGATGAAGGTATAAATGTCTGAGAGTGGGAGACCGTGACCTCAAAAGCTCCTGTTAAGTTATAAAGCACTGAAAGCACACATGGTGTAGATATTCACGCCTTCAGCGATGGTAGGAGGAAAGGGACAGTTGTCCAATTATACACACACAAAAAAACCCTCTGGGACCCAGTCCAGAAACTCTGAGAACTACTGATAAACAAATACTCCCTAAACAAAAGCCTATTAAGAACATGTCACTTACAGAAAATTAAACACCTTCAATACATGGCACAGCAAGCTAATGGCAGCTCATATGGTGGCCCTAGTGAGGTGGCTATAAGAAGTCAAAGTTGGGAAACACCACAAATATTGTAATGTTACAAATCTGAAGCATCAGGTTCCCAGACAAGAGGCCAGGCAGCCCATGCCAAGATTTCAGGAAGTTCTCCCCTTGCTGCACACGAGAAGAAGAAAGAACAAGGAATTTATTTTGTAAGTTTTGCAATCTCACCACCACATTTCTGACCTGTGCACCGTCAGCCATAAACTTCTTTTCCAAAAAAATCTTTCACTACCTTCCTAGGCTCCGGAAGGGGATAAGTAACATGTTGGATACCCTTACTTACCTTCCTCCATATGAACAAACAAATAGGGCAATTTCCATCAGCTTCTTGGAGTGCGCGAGTAAAGGTTAGAGGAAGTATGAGACCATGAGATCATACTACTACCCCATAGACTGTGAGCATGCAAAGCTGGACTTCAAGATTTGTCTTAGGTAGGCTAAGATGATCTTTAAAAGAAACCCAACAAAACCAAAACCACCAACCTCAATTATACATAACTTTTAAAGCTTCTGATTACTAATTTGATCACTTTGACACTTTGTAATTATTTGAATTTGGAGAGTTAAAGTTGACCTATACTACATTTACTCTTTCAAATATGCTGTTTTCAACTTTTCAGTAATGAATCTTCCTTTACCATTTCAGCCCACCGGTTCTGCCTGCTATACTACCCACTCCCTGATGACACCAGCTTTTAAGGCTGTACCTCTGAGGCTGATCATTAGTGACACATCTTGCTGGAGACCAACAAGTACTATAGTTGAGATCCCTACAGCAATCTTCTTACAATGAATAGCCTCAATAATTTCATGCCAGCCCCAAAACTGTGATCCCTTGATCCAGAAGAGGACAAGGTACAGGAAAATATCCAAAAGACACCACAACATGCACATAATAATCGAATCAATTATTCTGCCTAATCTTTTCTCACAGCCATAAACAAGAATGTCCCTGCCTAAATCTTCAGTACCCTTGTAAATCTTACTATCAGATAGCAGGCATCCTTGCCTACACAAAAGCAGATATGCTTTTTAAGACTCTGAAGACAAAACTTAATATATTTCCATTGTTTCCATTTGTTAAAGATTGAAAACTAAAAGCTCTTTAGGGTAAGATATTCTGTCTGGATATTTCTGATAACACAGATAAATAAATACTTAACCTCTCCCTTTGAATCCTGCAAACGTGTTTTCCTCAAATGACATCTTGCAGAAACAAAGTTGCACAGTGGGGTTACCTGGAGAAGGGCTTTGTCTCCCCAGCTGCTGAATATGTTTTCAGTGAACATGCACATCTGTGGTAGTCTGCTGTCAGAAAGAAAGACCTTATCTCCAACTGTCTGTATTACTGTTATTACCTCTGTGTTCTCTCATTTCCTTCCTAAACAGCCACTTCTCCACTTTCACTTTTTCTTTGAATACTCTCTGTACATTAATCATCTTGCCTCTCCAAAAGATCTCTGAAATATTCTAAGATCAGCAGAAAAAAGGTAACACAATATTTGAAGAGAGAATATATTTTTAAAGGTATATAGTTATAACACTACTACAAGATCTTCAGTATTACCTTTTCTTGTCTGCTGCTGTAAGTAGGAAAAGATTCAAGGTTATAGACATAAAAAGAACAACACAGCAGAACTTTTCATCTTTGCTTCTTTAGTGGCTCGGTGTTATTAAAAAGTGCCCAGGGTTAGAGTGCAGAGAGGGAAATCGTACTGCCTGAAGTTAGCTATAAAATGTTAAATTTTATTTTAAGCTGGCACTGTCTGAAGAGTTTTACATTTGTTAGCTAGAGCTTTCAGTGCAAGCAAATGGAGGAGGGTATAAGGGAAGAAAAACAATTATTCCGTTATCTTTAGTTTAACAAACTTTCCGGCAGCTAACAACAGAGCAAACACACACATTTGTATGACTGAACAAAGTACACACCAGTGCAGTTCAGAGAAGCAGTTACGATTAAACTCCTAGTTCCAGCACACCAAAACTGCACCAGTGCACAGCCTGTGTCCAGGTGTCCAGGTAGGGCATATATCCTCACCAGGTCAGCACTGTCTCACTCAGCAGGATGCAGGATATGCAGGCCCTAACCTTCAGGTGTATTCCTGGACTCTGGTGGCTCCCCAAAAATAGGCTAGAGCACTGGTAGCAGTAAGCCCTTTCACTCCTATTTAACAACTTTTCCTCACCTAAGCAGCTTCCAAGGAGGAAGCAGTCCAAGCGAAAAACACCGATTTAGTAATAACAATACCATTTCCCAGAAAATTATGAAGAAGCATGTGTTACCCACTCTCACATATATCATAAGGATAAGTAAATAGCTGATCCAGGTAATGAACCAGATATTCTGTTTAGATTTCATCTTTGACAGTGTTTATTTAACATAATTGTATTTGTTCCCAACAGACTGAATTATTTCCTGAGGTGGCTGCCATGATTATTTCCTCCTCTAGTCAAGACCCGGGTAATCAAATGACAGAATACTGCTTTATCAGGGGTTAGGACTACGAAAACTCTTCTGTCTCCTTTATTGCCATGCACACTAGCTAGAAACCATTTCTGAATTAGACTTCGCTCACGAACAGAGATGGAACAAAGGGTTCAGCTCAAAAGTCTCCAAGTGAAAGCCTTCAGGCTTCAGGACAGTGATTCATTACAGCACCTGCATAAGCTGGCACAGCACGCACACTTGTAGGACTGCAACATTTCAGTTGTCACCCCAGAATAAACATCTGAAGATGGTCACTGCCCTACACACCAAGGCAAACGTAACTAATTTTTTTTTTTCCAGAGGATGTCACTTCACAGGTCTGTTACCCTTTCCTAAGCAGGAAAATTAATTCAACTAGTTTTGACACAAAATGTTTACTGCCTGACATTTTCTCAGGAGCTATGCAAATAAGATTCCTTAAGATTTTTCTGTACATAGAAGAGCCCATGTTATATCTAGAAGAACATATTACAGAAACTTCACCACTTAATAAACTGCCTATATCCAAAAAAACTGCTATGGCCTATTATCTCAGCAGTAACTGCCACAATACAGCAAACTGTAACAGCTTCAGAAGACAGAGCATCTGCTGAAGGAGTCCAAAGTAATTTTCAGTTTTCAAAAGCAAGAATTCTGTCAGCTCACTTGCCTTCCACAATTATTCAAAGCAGCCCACTAGAGAGGACCAAGATCATTAGTGACCACATCATGAAAGATCACTTTTTAAGATAATCATGGTAAAAATTTATGACTTTGCTGAGATTAAAATAATCTTGGCTAATCTTACTTCAAACAGATCTCCTTAAATCCAGTTACATTACATAGCTCTAAAACATCTGGCAAAAATGAAAAAAGCATTTTGACTCCCTCTGAGACCCTGGTGTTGAAGGGTCAGGCTAATCGCACCTGATGTTACTAACACAAGGCCACGGGAAGGCTCTTTCCCCAGATTTGTCTGAAGTATTTTTAGAGGTTACCATTCCTGTCAGCCCAAGTGCCACTCACCCTGTGCCTCACAGGCTACCCTATTTCTGGGTGGGAGATCTACACCGCCTGCACCATCAATCCAACACCTTCTGGCTTTCCCTGTGCTGTTCTTAAATTGCCTGATCTGCTGCCTCTCCTTGGCAAAACCGTGGCGGTAGGGGAGCGGGAGGGGGGCACACCTGCACGCTTTGCTGAAGCTCTAGGGGAAGCCCTTGGCAGGATGCTCACGCAGTTGACACCAGGGCAGTTATTTTAGGGACGGAAAAGCCCCCAGAGGAGACACGGACCCATGCGGTTTGGTTGCTCAGAGCATTGCCAGCAGGGAGGTCCCGGGGAAGGGCCCCGCCAGGGCACCCCCACGCCGGCGGCGGACACCGGCGGCGCGCTCCCAGCCCGGCCCTC
>NW_010162736.1:0-548 GCF_000695765.1 Mesitornis unicolor | reverse complement strand
CTTGCTATTTAGAGCCTAACTGATCTCTGCAAAGTTAGACAGAGAAAGGAGTTCTGCCTGCTTTGTAAGAAATAGGTCTGACAAATCGTCAGAAGCCTGGAAACACCATTTAGTTACACTGGAGTTCTCACATGTGAGGGGCCTTTTTATCTTTAACAAAATACTCACTGTGTCTGCAGGTGTTCCTACTGAGACGCAATCCAAGCACACTCAGCCTGCTCAGGCACATGCTTACATCTTCAGATGCATTAAAGCGTCCAATACAGTAGGCTGAAAGAAATGTCAGGGACTTTTTCTAACAGCCAACCAAAAATCCCCAATTTACAAACTCTGTCTTGAGCAAATTGCTGCTTACTCAGGCAAAAGCCTGGGAGTTGATTGCATGTTCCTGTGGTATAGCTACATCCATATTTACCTGTTTGGGTCATTTATCACCTCAGATAGCTGCACAATCAGAACAGATGTCTGGAACACTAAAGTCTAATTAATTTTATTTATACTGTATATTTCACAGCCTTTAAACAGTTCTTTCTCCCCACACCCTCCCC
>NW_010162735.1:0-4174 GCF_000695765.1 Mesitornis unicolor | reverse complement strand
TCCAACTCCTGATATTCTGTGATCCTGTGAGTGGCACCCCTGATCACAGCCTAACTATCTGAGAGAGCTCAACCAGCAGCGTTCCTTACCCTCTCACAAGACTCACAGATGCTCTCCCATTTTCTTCCAGCAGATTTTCCTGTGTGCTTCCCAATGCTCCGTACAACTGCTGCACACAGCCAGTTTTCTCCATTAGTTTTTCTGAGCCTCATGGTCTACCGTGGGAAGGAAAACAGGTTTTTTTTAAACCCAGGAAGAAATTCTTTTAAAGAAAGGTGAACATTGTAAGGGGGGGGGGGGCTGCTGCAGATTCCTGAATAACTTGAAAAAACCCCAGGGAGCAGCCCCTGAGCAGGCAGCAGACAGCACCCCATCAGCCCTGTCTTTGTGAGGAGGCAGGACACGTCTCCAGGGTAGCAGAGCAAAGCAGAGGAGCTGAGCTCCAAGGAGCCCCTCTCCGGGCCCACCACTCCCATGGAAATCGCAGGTGAGCCCCACGCGAGAATCACGGTGTGTTTTGCTTGGCGGAGGCTCAGCGCCAGTTGCGCTGACTGGCTGAAAAATGAGGTTGTGAAAATAACGAAGCTGGAAGAGTTCTTTTTTTTCTTTCTTTCTTTTTTCAGCTGCTTTTCAAGGGCCTTAGCAAGGCTGAGTAGACTCTGCCGTTGCTCAGCCAGGTCGTACCTGCACTTTCATGGCTGGGAACTGCAAAACCTCACTGGGGAGCAAATCCAGAGAGAGAAGTGCCCTCAGCCCCCACTGGCAGCCAGAAGACTGCCCTGGTTTTACCCCGACAGGAGTAAACGGTGAAACACCAGTAAAATCCAAAGCGTGGAGTTTTAACTCGGTCATCACAGCAGCCAAGTACCTGTGGGGTTTTCCAGGATCTGCAAGCTGAGGTGCTGCCAGGGTGACTTCTGTTGCACATGCACAGCCTCGTTCAGTAGCTCCTGCCCCTGACCTGGGCTCCCCAAGAGCAGCACGCCGTATCGTGGTTCATGTGTATTCCTGGTCTAAGCTCTCCCCTGGTATGAGGATCACACCAGGATAAATCCTGTTCCCTGCTGCTACAGGCTGCGGTGTGCTCCGTGGTCACAGCCAACCCACTCCTTCAGGAAAACAACGTCTTTCCTCCTGGAGAACAAATTGCTCTGACAGATCACAGAATCACAGACACAGAATCGCTCGGTCGGAAAAGCGCTCTGAGATCATCACATCCAACCGTTCCTGTCTACCCCCTAAACCATATCCCTAAGTACCTCGTCTACCCGCTCTTTAAACACATCCAGGGATGGTGACTCCACCACCTCCCTGGGCAGCCTGTGCCAGCTTCTGACGACCCTCTCAGTAAAGAACTTCCTCCTTAGCTCTGACCTGAACCTCCCTTGGCACAGCTTGGTGCCGTTTCCCCTTGTTCTATCCCCCATCACCTGGGAGAAGAGACCAGCACCCACCTCTCCACAACCTCCCTTGAGGCAGTTGTAGGTGGTGATGAGGGCTCCCCTCAGCCTTCTCTTCTCCAGGCTAAACAAGCCCAGTTCCCTCATAAGGCTTGTACACAGCTCTGATGACACAGCTCTGAGCTTGGCATCAGCCCTGTAATAGCAGAAGGGCACGGGGTTTTTCCTGGGGTGCCGTTCTGTCCGCTGCCGAGCCTGCCAGAGGCATTTATTAGACCGCTCTGGTCGCTCGGCCCTGACCGAGGCCGGGCTGGCACTGGTTCTGTAGCAGCTGTTCCCCTCCCTGTGCCTGGTGTCCCTGAGGGTGACGTGCTCCGTGCACGCTGTGTCACCTGGAGCCGGGGCACCACGCCAGCGCCGGGCTGGCAGCAGGCTCCTGTAACCTCTCTCACGCTGCTTCCTGACCCGCAGCTCTCTGGGGCATCACTGCTGGAAGGGGACATTCCCTGCGATGGGAGAATAAAAAGAGAAAACACTTAGAGAGAGAAAAACCCCGTACACGAAGGAACAGCAGCCCGGCAGCACTCGGTGCAAGCTGAAAGGTCTACACAAGGCGCAGGGCAGCAGTGAGAGGGGCTGGCAGAGCCAAACTCATCCTCGAAGCAAGAAGCCTAAAGGCAGCAGCTTTTCAACCCGAAGATAAATTCAGGCTACGTAGTAGGGCTGAAATCTCAGAGCAGAGGCTATGCAGGCTCAGCATGACTCTATTACCACAATTAGAAATGGATCTGAACACGGGGTTAGTGTGTGTGAATCAGCCCGATCCGGAGCTTGCCTGGGTCCAGCACGGGTCAGGTGCCGAAACTGTGGCATCTGCCAGCAAGCTCAGACCCAGGCTCTGGGCTGGACCCATCAGAGAGCAACCTTTGGCCTGGGATGTAACAACTGAAGCCTAATTATCTCCAGACACGAGGGGAATGTGCATTTATTTCTTTCCCTTGCTCTTCCAGGAGAAATTGCCTGAGGAAGAGAGGGAAAAGAAAGGCTGGAGCCGTGTGTGTTATTAAAGACACAGCCTGGAGTTCATTTATTCCTCCTGACACGGAGGCTGGGGTTGAAGGAAGGACAGTGACAGTGACAGCCGCTCCTAGCAGAGGAGTTTTCCATGGCAAAACCAATGCAGACAACTGGAGGGAGCCTCCAGACGCAGCACCCCTGCCCAGCCTTGAATGGGAGCCGGCCGTTTTGCTCAGCCCTCCGTGTTTCTCTGCGGTTTCTCCCTGAACCTGCTTACCCAGTTCCCGTGACCCCAAAGCCCAGCTCTTCGGAGACAGGAGCCAAGACAAACACGCTTTTCTTGGAGAGCAGAGGGAGCTGGACCATTTCCCTAGCTGGAAGCACGAGGCCAAGGAGGTGGACGCCCACCCCCGTGACCATCTCCTGCCGTGCTGCTGGAAGATAGCCCCGCTGCCACCCTCATCTCGGTGACAAAACTACCCGCTTGCACTAGGATGTGCTGCTGGGGCCAGCTGCCAAATTCACAGGTCTGGTGCCTTAATGAATCAAAGGGAAATTGAAGTCATTTGCCAAGAAAGTTGCCATGATAGGAACTGGCGGGGCAGTGAGGGGAGAAAGGAGAGGCCAGCTCAGAGGTGATGCTGTTTTGAACGGCATCAGGGTAGATGGTACTTAAGGATACGGGTAGACGAGGTACTTAGGGATATGGTTTAGGGGGTAGACAGGAACGGCTGGACATTATGATCTCAGAGGGCTTTTCCAACCGAGCGATTCTGTGTGTGTGTGTGTGTGTGAACGTAGCACACCAGGAGACATTGCATTTTCTTCAGCCTTTGCCAAGGGGCTATTTGGCTCCAGATCCAAACTCACAGCATTTACGAAATCCCCTTCAGGCCAATTCAAAGAGTTATCTCCGTGACCCATATTAGGATCCTAAAGAAAGGTTGAGTCCTGGATCACATCATGCAAACATGAAAAGTCTGTTGTTCCACAGGGCTCACAGGCAAAAGCCCTGCTCTGGGAATCACAGCAGACAACATCCGTTCCTCGCTTTTATCTGCTTTAGATGTTTGGGAATAAAGTATCAGTCAGCTCTTCCCCAGTCATGTGTTAAACCACTGACATTTTCCTTTCTCCAACTCTTTGCCTAAGTTAGTTCAAGGCTGCTTACCGTGCCTCGGCAGCCTGCAGCACTTCTACTCTTGCATCTTTTATCTGCAAATTATCAGTTTTTAGAAGAAGATTTGGATTCAGCTTAAAATCTACTTTTGTTGCTCCTCACCTCAGAGCATCAGCAGTCCACACACCAGCACGACAGACTTGTGGATCACCGATTCGTCAAAAGCACCCTACCTCCATCCTGCACGAGGCCCGGTGCTCAATCCCGGTGCCACCCGCGCTGACTGCCCCTCTCCAGCACCATCCACACCGGGCGCTACCGCCGGGCTTTGTGCTTTTGGCCACGTGAAGTCACCGCTGCCGGAGCCCCGGCGAGAGCCGGCTTTTGCCAAAAATGAGGAGAAGACAGAGCTGCTTTGTGTGGTGTGGTGGACGGAAAGGAGACTTCAAACCACGTGGGCACCCCTAGGTCTCTGATTTATTTACTGTAATTGCTTTTTGTTCCTTTTTGGCCCCCTCAGTGGTTTTCCACAGCAGGGCTGAGCAAGTGGCAGCCATCCCTCAGGTACTCAGCCGGCCCCAAGGCCTGGCCAGGCCTGGGAGCCCAACAGGGGCACGGGCCGATCTGCACCGCGGCA
>NW_010162734.1:0-1120 GCF_000695765.1 Mesitornis unicolor | reverse complement strand
CCAAATTGTATGAAACAACGGCTGCTTTACCATTTCCCTTGATATTTTCTAACTTGGCTGCATGTGATTTCCTCGCATGTCTAATAACACACATGAAATATACTCTACTCAAAACTCTGTGAAGTGAATTCCTCAGAGTAGCAATGCTTTGGACCGTATTTAGAACATGTTTTTATGCTTCTATCACAATAAAAAGAAGGAATAGCTACTTTTTAGAACAATTTTCTGTTTTACAAATCTTAACTATGATTGCTTTCCATAATACCCCTATAACTTCTCAACTCTTGCTACATGAAGGTATGCTAATTATCAATGATTTCCACGATATGCCCCTTCCACCATCAGGTAAATAATTTTTCTAATTTCTGTTGTCAGATAATTAGCAACCATCTTCCATTTAGTGAAAAAATTAAGGCAGATTTTTTTTTAATAAAAAGTATTGCGTTCGTTGTCACAATAATTTCTCATTTATTTTTCTGACATATGGTGGGTTAAATGTAAAATTAAGAAATAAATATTTTAATTATAAAGTTTAATCAATTTTATGATAACTAATTCATAAATTATGAGACAAGAGGATGGCTCTTCTCTTTGTCACAAATCTGAAAACACATTTTCATGGGAAATCCCTGTGCAGTTCTCTTGGGAATCTCCACCTCTTTACTTCATCACCATGGGTGAAGCAAGGATCTTGTCTTGCTTTCCTTTATGAACATTGAACTGTTTCAGTTTTTAAGTATAGTAAGGATAGTATAGATCTGAAATACTCAGTATCGCCCTCAGATTTTGCTCCTTAACAAGGAGTGTGTGTGTTAATAGGCCACCAGACAACTTGCTTATCCATCTATTAAGAACTCTTTTTATCATACAGGAACCCACCAAACATAAGAACAGTGGTCTCATAATAAACCAACCATCCTCTGTTTCTAATTCATTGAACATGAGCATGATATTCTGGAGGTGGATGTAACATTTAACAAATATGTCAGAAGACAAGAATCTTGCCCTAAGAAACTCATCTAATTTTGACTGCCTCACTGGACCTGCTACGAAAAGAAGTGCAAACATTTCTGGAAAAGGCGTAAGTCACACAGTTTTAAAATAAAATAAAATAAAATAA
>NW_010162733.1:0-8714 GCF_000695765.1 Mesitornis unicolor | reverse complement strand
GTTCTGTGATTCTGTGAAGATCAATTCCAGGCTCTGAGGAGAGACATGTAACCATTACTTACAGTCTCGTTTGATTTCTATACCTTCCAGTCTGATGGTTATTCTGCCACTCAAACATTTCGTCCCCTTCCACCATCCCTTCTTTTTTGTCCCTTCTGCACCTGGCCTCTTGTTACATTTTATATTCAACTTGTTCCTTCTTTCATCCACTATTTATTTCTTTGCACACGATCAGGATGAGTAGGTTTAGGCTACCCTATTTGGGTCACCTGAAATACAGACATTGACATTTAAGCTGAGCTCTCACCATTTCCTCTGTATTCTCTGAAGAGAGATAGACCTTTCCAGGGGCAACTTATACCATCATAAAATACACAGCTGAGATCAGATAGATCTAAAATATGCATCTAAGATCAGATAGCCCTGAATAAGAACCTCTTTTTTCCATTGACTGTAAAGGGTCTATTCCAGATCTGAACGTCTCCTTTTTTAGGAAGCAAAAGTCAGGGCTCATGAATGATATTTGAAGCTTCCTTTTGTCCTACAGGAACTGGACATTAGTGCAGGGAAGAGTGGGGACAAAATAAAAGATTGTTTGTGATCTTAGAGGTAGCACCCAAAATCATTAGGAGTGGTCCTGGAATAAGGTCAGTTTATTAAATGGAGATACATTCGGAGGACTGAAGCTTCATGGGCTGGGTCACACTCAAGTGCAGTTGTCATCTGTGGAGAATTTGGTGCTACCAAAAGTCTGTATGTATGAATATGTATGAATATGTATGAATTCTCTGCCAAGGACATGCAAAGAACTTTTCTCAGACCCCAGCTCTATGTAGACAAATTTGAGTAGACTCTCACAAACATAGCAAACAGAGCCTTGCTTGACCCTGCTCAATGCGTATGTTTTTCTAGAGTCAGTGGAACATTTTAACAAGAGAAAATATATAGGAAAAAAGCATCTGTCAACCTTGTTCTCAGAAACACCCAATTGTTTAGATGAACTAGCAGAAGTTGATTTTAATTTTTTGATCTGCTGGGAGCAGGGTGACAGCAGAGGATAGGCAAGGGAGAATAGCCTCAGGCAGACACACACATGGAAAACTTCAGCTTTCATGGCTGGTGAAGTTCCAGACTACAATTAGGGTTCTACATTGTTGTTCAAACTTAAATACACATCACTACTATGAAGAATATTTAATGTATAGTTTTTTTTCACTGCAATTCAAGGTGCAAGAATGCAATTCGTATTTTCAAATGGGATTGTTTTTTCATCATTTTAACTAGCCTACTCTCATGACTTGCTTTCCCCGTGTTCTTCACATCTCGATGTATTGGAAGTTGTTTCTAAGGGGAGGCAAGCAGAAATGTCAGGCTTTTCAACTTGTTTCCATTTTCAATCCAGCTTGCTTTGCTCTTACAATACCAAACCTTCTGGGAGTCTCTTTACATGACATGGACTATAAAAGGTATCAATAACAACAAGAGTTCCTGCTGTGGAAGGGTACTGTAATTGCAATTGCCTAGGATCTGGAGATTCATTATGGAGAAGGCGAATGTTCTGCAGTTTGGTTCTCTTGGGTATATTCTGTCGCTCCCTAACAAATCACCACTTCTAGAATGAGTTTTCTTTTCATTTATTTGCTTATTTATTTACTTAAAAAAATAATTGAGCACGTACCTGATGCACCTCCACAAGTGGCAGAATATCAGAAGTGAAAAAAATGCTACTAACAAATAATTTAAGAAATAATAATAACAGAAAATTAAATGTTTTAAATATATCTTCATGTTAGTCTCTGATTTAAAGCTCAATGACCACACACTTGGACTGCATTCCCAAGAAGTATCAAGAAGACATATTTCTCCTTGTGTACATGAAATAAGATGTGTTTGTATAGCTGTAAGTCCTGGTTTTGCAGTGTAGCTTGGTACTCGTAATAGAAGAATAAATATTAGTTTTATGCTAGATAATTTTAACAGCATTTGAAAAATAAGATATAATAAAACATAAACATAATATTTAAAAATATAGGCATGTATTTTCTTTACTTGCAGGTATATATTTCACTTCTGTACACAGTGACAGCTTGCTAAGGAAAAGCACATTTGCAACATAACTTGCCCACAATCATTAATTTCTTTCTACTTTTTAAACTATTCCTTTTAAATGACTGTAAAGTAATCTCACCAGAAAAATGTTTCTGTCTCATTGTCTTTGGCACTGTGCCGTATTAAGATATTTTTAGTTGTCTGTTCTCATTTTGCAGTTCATGTGGATATATGAACACTGAAACTAACTGCCCAAAGCACTGTTGCCTGCCTTCTGCAGGTGTTTAACTTCCACATCGCAACACTGAAGTTTATGAGAGTTACGAGTAATGAGCACCCCTTTGAAGATCATGCTCTTAACTTACTATCCTACAAAATTAGATCAATTATTTCCACTAATTAATGCATCTGTGAATATCCTGCACCAAATCACACCTTAATGGTATAAGGACTATGTTAGTATGAATTAATAAAAAAAAATAAATCCCAAAACAGAGTAACTGTAGAAATAATTGTAGCCTCAGAAGACTGTGAAGAGTCCTTCTATGATCGTTTAGGTGTAGACGTCTGTAATCCCATGCAGTGCATGTGGTTCCTCATGTGTTTGTACCGCTTGTCATAAAGAAATAACACATTCCTAAATGAGCCTTTTCTGTTGTGATAGAAGTATTAAATAAAGCTCAATAGCGATAAAATGTAACATTTAAATGTTGTTATTTTGCATACATTAAGGAAGATCTATTCTCAAAGCTGTTTCTCCTAACAATTGGAAAAAGTGTTACTGAAGTAATTTTTGTGATAACACAAACACAGAAGACTGCTGGAGCTCCCAAATTTTAATTCATTTCAGTATAGCTGTGGTCCAGTTTATTCCAGCCTTGGCACCAGTTGTGAAAACACTCCTGCCAATCCTGAACAAACCAGCTAATCCAGTCCAGCCTCACCAGAAAGATTAATCCTTCATGTGACACTGAAAAGCAGTCAGCCACAGCCACCACTTCAGAAGCCAGCGTTTTTCAAAAAGCATGACCACCAGCTCTTCAGAAATACTGTGAGAGACGCCTTTTCCACTAGTTTTAATGATTCTTATGCTTAAAGGCATCAACTAAATATTCCATTACCAGCACCGGAGAACCCAGTTAGAGCTGCTAACATCTTTTGTGCAACCTCCTTTAACCATGTGCGTCTGATCATCTAGCCATCAGAGCGGTCTCAGAATCCCAGAGCTGTCTCAGAATCTCACAAAACCCTCTTCTGTCTGTCCGTCCGTCCATCCGTCCATCCATCCATCCATCCTTCTAACAACTGCACTATAGAGTAAAACCAGACAGATCTTGAGGACTGCAAGTGTCTGGTGGTGAGTGTGGGTCGTCCAAGCTGCTAGAACCCTCTCTGGTATCACATTTTCCTCTTGATGACAACCAGTTTGGCTCATGCCCGTCCATCCACTTAAACACAAGCACAGCTGTACCTGGATGCTCTTTCCGTAGCTGCAGGCTCTTTCCATCATAGCAGAATTACTTTACTTGCTTAAAAGTCATCCTTACAAAAGGCTCCAGAGTTCAGGCCTTGCAGACAGATGGGCTCTGGTAGGTCTAATTTGCTGCAGTTTAAGACCTTGCAATATTGAATTATTTCTTGGTATTTCAATACCAATTCTCTGAGGTCACTGCCCTTGTAGTGAAAAGTAGCAGAAGAGGGATCACGTGCTTATACCTGATTAGCCCCAACACAGAGGTTGACATTTTATCTTGTACCAGCACAGGAGGTGGTTATGTGATACTATGGGTAGGATGAATATTGAGTAAATGGAGTATAGGCACATGTTGCCTTCAGCTACCTCTGCTACAGAGCTAAGCAGGAAAAAAGGGCAATTAACAGCAGTAATATATGGAATTGACCTACCTTTTGCATGCAGCAGCTGGAGGTTTGGATATCTATTTGTGTCTTACATGCCAATCTGTAAAATGGCAAATCTTACAAGGGGTCCTTTTCCTGTTTCTGTAAACACATCCACTCCACTTCAGCATCTGGAGTAAATTCTGGCTTTTTTATTCTTCCTGAGTGCATAGGAGCAGTGCAACAGTGAGAGAAGGAACTGGATTCTTTTTACTTTTCTTCAATAGCAACAAAGTAATTTATTACATTTAAGTCATTGTCACCTATGCAAATGTGCTGAAGACAGTAAGTTGGAGAGACAACAGGTTTTGAAATCAGCAGGGTAGAAGAAATCTAAATAGTGGCCTGATTTTATTTGCCAGTCCGCTGATACTAGTAAAGGGGCAGGTGGAGAAATGGCCATCTCCTTTCCGGATCCCAGTCTGATTACTCAAGGCTAGGAAATAATCCTCTCATCATTTTTCGCATTTAACACAAGACAATTCATATGAAGCCACTGGTAGACAGCAGGGGTGAGCCTAAACATAGACATTAAAGTGTCCCTTTCTTATAACAGTACTAAAAAGTGTTGAGATTGAGTTTGGCAATGCAGATTAGCAAAGCAATGGGCTAAAACTGTGAGGGTTGTTTTTCTGCAGCATCATCACTTGAATGCACCTTTACAACCTCTGCATTGCTAAAGGACCGTGTGCTAAAAAGTATGCTAAGACATGCTTTAAATCTCCACTGGAGAATGGGGATAACTTTGGGAAGCCTCACAAATAAAATAAACTGTGAATATTGCTTTTAAAAAAAGAAAGTGGCTGAGTCAAATCTCGTTGTTTATTTTTAACTGAGTTTGTCTTCAGAATACCCCAAGTGATTTGACTGCGCAGTTCTATGGATTTATCACTTGCCAAGACTCATATTTTTAAAAATCAAAGCCCTCTCTTGAAGACAACTAACAAGCAGAGAAATTGTCCTTTGCACTGTTAACCAAATAAAAATTACCCAGATTTAATTTGTTTACAAGGTTTATTTGTGACAAGATAATATTCCTAGGTCGAAGTGTTCTTTGCCAAATGTCGTCTACAGTGAGAGTCTGCAGGCCAGATTCTGAAACCAGTGAAAAATAGGGATTTTTAGGGGAAATCCTGGCATTACCTTTGCCTACCCCTATTTTTGTGGGCATTGTAGTGGTGTTCACTGTTTCACTGCATTCAAAATCAATGTATTTGCTTAGCAAATCCATCATTTTATGAGAGTTTTAAAAATTCTTCATTAAACTCACTTTATGCCTCCCCAAATCCATATTTTTTATCGATAGTGAAAATAAGCTAGAGTCATTGGAAGCAGATAAAACCTGTATGCATAGGGCAGTTTACTTACTGTTTATGCTAAGAGAATGTGTGATTGTTATAGTTTTGATGAACTGTCCAGAGCCTGTTTATATAGTGGATTTTTTATCCTGCCATGTTCTTACAATATTTCACTGACTGCTTCTTATCTGAACCCTGGGGTACTCTATAATTCTTGAATCTAAGAGTAGAGGCATGTCAGACATAAAATAGGAAATGTGGAACGTGAGGTTTTGAGGAGTATTTCAGGTGATTTTGAAAAATATATCATAGTTAATAACAAGAAATGCTCCTCTAGGGTAGAGAAAAAAAATTTAAGAAGTGAGAAGTGAAGATATTCTTTACAAGAGGTTTTAGCTAGGATAGGAGAGACAGAACATGTGGAAAATTCAGTCAGTAATATGCTTGTGAATAATGAGGGAGTTACATTTGGGGAACGGATGTTAAGAAATTTAAGTTTCAGTGAGGATGGATGGAGAGAGGTGACAGGAATCATACTGAATAATGGAAATCAGACTATTGGGTTTGCAGTATCTGTGTGCAAGAAGAATCTCTTTCTGTAAGTCTTGTCCTATGACTAAGGATGAGAAGAGAGCAGAGGGATTGCAACAGAATAATGGAAGAGGAGGTTATCAAGTGCATATTCAGAGCTTTTTTAATCTATTACTTCCTATTCAACTCTGAGCAGGACACTAGAGCTGTAGTGATGATGGGATGTGAGCTTCAGAATGGATTTTGAGGAAAGAGATTTTCCTTTTCTGTGGTAAGATTTGAATGCATATGTTACTTCATGGAAACCATGTAGTAGTGTTGGCTGAGGCTGTGGCTGTTTACTTGTGAAAGTGCCATTTTTATAGAGCTTTGAAAAGGAACAACTTACAGTTTAAACTTTGTATATCATGATTTTGTGAATCCAGTGTATTTGACAGACGTTATGAAATTGCACCTCAGAATACCTAACTCTTTGGTATATGAATGTTCTAGGAAAGTCTGTGATAAAAGCCAACCAGTCTTTCCTCACTTTATGTTTTTCTTTAAGTGGAAGAGATGTCAAGAGTGCATGTTTTACCTTTGAGCGTGCTCTTTTCATGTTGTTCCCTCCATGCCTACCTTCACTATGTCCTCATTTTTGTTTTTTACTCATCTTCTGTCACATAGTTTTCTTCTTTTCCCAGCTGACTCAATCTTGGTTTTTGCTTTTCACACGTGCATTGTATTGTGTAAATGTCTGCACAAAATGCATGAGAGTGATTTCTGCTCACTGCTCTCCTATCACTGCTTTCACTTTCTGTACTGGGCAGGGGGGGAAAGCCTTGTGGCCACTCTTTTGTATTCCCAGTCAGAAGATAATCATAAACAGAACATAAACAAGTTAAACAATAAAAATCACCATTTTTCCTGTGTACCAGAGGACCAATATCTCCCAAGGGATGGGACACACTGCCATTTTTAGTTCTCTGCGACAGCAACAAAGGGTGGGAGAGGATGTATAGAGGTAAGAACCATGTCATTTCTTGTAGCCTGGTGGGGACACTCAAGCTTGCTAAATAAGAGTATGTCCATTTTCAGTACTTCAACCTGGAATCACTTAGGCCTCTTTTCCAGAAATTATGGCCTCACAGAAAAGGTGAGGCTGGCAAGCATCCCCAGAGATCATCTAGTACCAACCCCTTGTTCAGAGCAAGGTCAGATACAGCAGGTTGCCCAGCACCATGTCCCCTTAAATGTTGAATATCTCCAAGGATGGAGATGCTACAACCTTTCTGGTCAGCTTGTGCTGATATTTAACCATACTCACAGTAAAAATAAATTTTGTTTTTTTATTTTTAAGCAGAATTTTTTATACTTCAATTTGTGCCTTTTGTGTCTTGCACTGTCATTGGGCACCACTGAGAAGACTCTGGTTCAATCTTCTTCACTCCATCAGGTATTTAAACACATCTGTAAGATACACCTGAGCTTTCTTTTCTCCAGACTGAACAGTCCCAGCTCTCAGCCCCTTCTCATATCAAAGATTATCCAGTCCTTTCGTTGTCTCTGTGGCCTGTTGCTGGTCTCGCTCCAATAAGTCCATGTCTGTCTTGTACTGGAGAGCCCAGCACTGGAACCAGCACTCCAGATGTGCCTCACCAGTGCTGAACAGAGGGTAAGGATCACAAACCTTGACCTGCTAGTGACTCCCTGTCTGTTGCAGCCTAGGAGGCTGTTGGTCTTTGCTGCAAGGGGGCATTGCTGCCTCACAGTCAACCTGTCCCTCAAATCCCCCAAGTCCTTTTCTGCAAAGCTCCTTTTCAGCCATTTGTCACTCACCATGTGCTGGTGCTTGGGGCTATTCCTCCCCTGGGGCCAGGCTTGACATCTTCCCAGCTCTCTGAGCCCAGATGTTCAGCCAGCTTTCAGTCCATCAAGTCTTCCTAAACTCCTAAACTTTACCTCAGAGATTGTCCAAGGACGTGTGAGAAATTCTTGTAGAGCTACAGAATAAAACCAGATTTCCTATATTTTAGATGTTAAATTAAACTTCCCATCTCTGTCTCCTTTACTGGCCAGAATTATAATGTAGACCTGTAGCTGCATGGAGACATTTCTTTGTCACAGTCTCTTTTTCCCAACTGTGCTTTAAATATGTGTATGATTTTTTAATAATCCTTTGTATTTTTCCATTGTGGGTAACTGAAAAGGACAGCAAATGTAACGCGTGAGAACATCCTGCCTTCGGACAGCTGCAACATCACAAGTGCATTTTTATCCAAAACACCACTTCTAATGGAAATAGAAATAAACAAACGTGTAGAATTTCTGCTTGTCTGTTGTAAACCATTCTTACTGCTTTTGTTAAAAGCCTCGCCTGAGGAGGACTTGGCTGAAACAAATTAAGCACAACCTTGCTAAGAAAAGGCAGTGGGAAGTGTGTGGGGTGAGAGTGTTGAAGTGGACACAGCTCCACAGGTAGTACCACTGCACACATTCGTGCCTGAGAAAAGCACAGCAGTTAGTTGCATTTCCTAGCTTCTGAATATATGTATAATTGCATATTCATAGCATACTCTAAATACAGGACTTTTCATTTGTATTTTAGATTGCCTTCAAAGTGGTGAAACCTTTCTTTTTCTCCAAACCTAACTGATACTGCTTGCCTGTAGTGCTAATTTTCTTTCCAGTGTGACTCCCAAGCACGTGACTTGATTTGACCTAAAGAGATACTGTGAAAACCCTGCTTGCCTTGGGAGTCAGGATTCTCTCAATAAGGTTCAATAAGTTCCCTTTAAAAATAGATACTGTTTAATCTTTTCTGCTTGGAACTCAATTCAGATGTCCCAGAGGACTCATTTTTTTTTTCTAATCAGTATTTTAAAGGGGATGGGGAACGCTGAAAAATGCACATTGCTTTTTATTTCTATATTTATTTATTTATTTATTTATTTATTT
>NW_010162732.1:0-535 GCF_000695765.1 Mesitornis unicolor | reverse complement strand
GAGCGAGGAGAAAACAACTTGCGCTCCAGACATTTTTGCCATCTGTCCCAAGGCCTTGAAATCTTTCTTCAATCCCCTCAGACCACGGGACACAGCTTCCTCCCCATCTGTCTGGAATACTAGCAATGGGTAGCAGTCTGTCGGGTGCACCAGGTTGGGAGTTGATGCCTTCTTTATATTAACACAAGGGAAACAAAGTAAATCTGTCTTTAACCTTAGCTCTAAAGAACTCAAGATCCCAGACCGTTCAAAAGTTTTCCAATGACTCTAATGATGCTGTATAACAGATAATATCTTCTCAAGGTACAAGCTCAACAAAGTTAAAGGAAGCAGGGATATGAAGAAACATCACTGCATCATACATTTTTCTAATCAGAAACAAATGAAAGGCCTCATTCCTTTATCGGTAATTTCAGAGTATGTTCCCAAATTATCATAACTGCCAAAGGATAAAGCCTATCTGAAAACACCACTGAAGTAACTGAGACCTTGACTGCATTTATTTGGACTTCAGCAAAGCGTTCAACACAGTTTC
>NW_010162731.1:28490-30422 GCF_000695765.1 Mesitornis unicolor | reverse complement strand
GTGATGGCACTCAGGATCATTTGTTCCATCAATCTGGAAAAAAATTATTTGTTCCACTTCAGCACTTCATTAATAGAGGCTTCAGTGTGATACTTTCTTGCATCACATGATGCAACAGCCTTGCATCTCTTCAGAAGGTAACTAGGAGTATGGCAGCCCCTGAGCAACAGAATGAGCTTTTGGCAAGTAGTAAAACTGTTATATGACAGAAGCACCAATGAACATGATGCATGAGATGAAGACAGTTTCACACAAATGTGAAGATCAAAACAGTGAATCACAATTGACTCACTGGGGGGGGAATCACACTTAAGTCATAATGACATAATCATCTCAAGATCAACAGAGAAAACTGTGATGGCATAGCACTGTTGAAACAATTTCTGCTCTCTTGTGTATTGTTTAATTATTTTTTACACAGTCATCATGAAAAACATTACCTGAATATCTGAAGAGAATGGGGCTGGTTTAAATGTCATGGAGCAGTGTGATCTAGAAAGTAATAGAGGAGGAGGAGGAGTCCTGCTTTTTCTCATGCTACTCATAGCTTCTTTGAGACTGTGATACAATGTACTTTGTTCAGCTTCAACTTCCTCAATTAATGTTAGGGCTTCCTGATTTAAATTAAAACAAAAGGAGAAAAACTATTACAACATAGCAATCAGATAGATTTAACACTTAAAAATGGTTTTCAAAATGATATTATAAACAATTCACTGCTATGTAGAAAACCTTTAGGGATTTTCATATCCTCTTAGATCCTAAATTAAGATGAATGACACTTTGTGTAAGTCTTACATATGCAGATTAATTTCACAATGTACCATAAAGAGAATGAAGGGTAGCATATGCAAAAGGCAGGGCTGAGGCATATCCACTTTTGGAAGAACCTGTAGAAAAAAAGAGAGTGATCACGAATAATGTTGATGAGCAATTAGTGGCAGTGATTAGCTCCAACAAGAAACAAAAATGGTATCAACTCTTGTTTAGAAGAATGCTGGAGACCTAAACTGTGAAATTTCTAAAGAAGCTGTGGAAGTGGTTAGACTGAGTTTCTGTAAGGAAAGAAATAAAGTCTAGAAAGAAAGAAAAGGATGGAGAATGCAGGCTCCTAAGAAGTAGGACTAAGTCACTTCCCTTGGTTAGCTGGAGAGAGCTGAGAGCTGACTGACAGTCTATTAGCATCTTCCAAAACTGTGGGGGCCTCTGGCACAAAGTAGTTATGTGACCATTTGGTTGGAAATCAGGGTACTTTTTTTTTTCTGGACTGAATGGAAACGTTGTAGGTTTCTTCATCTTGTTTGCATTTTCAGGATAAGAGTAACTTAACTTGGAAATTTAGTATTAAGAACTTAGTACTTATATATCTTTACTTGTGGCAACAATTCAGTGAAAATCGAACCCAAAAAGGCCAGCTCCCAGAGATGAAAAGATCAGGGATGCTTTGAACAAATTATGTTCTTTTAGTAGAAAAGAGATAAGGCATCTTCCTACAACTAGGTTTTTTTAATTCGAAGCATTTTAGTACCGTACACTGGACCAAGAGTTTAGGCTGAACTGTCTGAAAGATAAACTAAAGAAGAAAATCCCAAGTTACTGGTAATTTAATGAAGGTCATATAATCTTGCACCTTAACAGTTCCTTGTTTCTGTCTTCATACATTTATAAGGCTATAAAGACAACCATAATCAGATCAGATCACAGATTGAATAAGTCTTGTAGCTCAGGTCCAAAAATGACCAAAAACTAGCCATAGATTTATAGTGAAATGGGTAGCTAAGATCTAATAGAGCCTTAATCATATCACATAGCTAATAATTTGCACAGCCCCTCACTTCACCCCACTTTCATTTCCTTTAGATTAGGGTGGCATCCACCCTAGTGAGAAAAGCCTAAGGAAGAATGTAAGATAATGAACAAGATATGGAGTGA
>NW_010162731.1:12441-28459 GCF_000695765.1 Mesitornis unicolor | reverse complement strand
CTCACACACCCATTCAACTTCTGCAATCAGTAATTAGAAACTTCTTTGCTTCTTTAAAAATTATATTTTGTTATGGCAAGCTGTACTATGATACATTTTTAAATTAAAAGAATCACAGCCTCATTCTTCTTTGAGGACATATTCTTATTATGCATTCTTATTAGCGCAAAGATGGAACTGCTCCCAGGTTGGACAAAGACAGTGTTGTGACTGAGAGTGGCACTGCGTGACCTGTACTTCATTATGAACTGTAGAACTTGGAAGATAATAAATGTGGCAGTGTTGCAAAAGGAGAAAGAATAATCTTACGGTTGAGGAAGCCAAATGTCTACCAAACAGAGAACTACCAGTGTACCCAATTCTGTAAAGAAGACATATAGGACAGGAAGGAAGAATAAAACAACTGTGAGAGAAAAAAAAAATGAAGGGTACACAGTAGCTCCATTAGGTAAACTGTGTGATGTACATGAGTATACACATGTGACTCAGAAGCTTCCATACATACTCGGTGATTTACTGCATAAGAAAAGGTTATTTGTATGTTTCTCAAAAAAAATAAACCGCTTTCCTATTTTGCAGCATAATATGAACAGGCTTATATCACATCGTGCTGAGTACAGTAGTAAAGACCAAAAGATATGAGTTGTTCTATATAGACTTCTTGGATGTTCTAAGATAAAAAAGGCAAAATCCTCTACACAGAAGCATGAAAATAAAAATACAGATTTGCTGTTCATGAAGTGAGCACCATGCACCTCAAGAAAAATAATTAAGCATATTATCAAGTAATTACAGTACAAATATAAAAGAAGATCATGTTAAGTTTGTCCAGGCAAAGTTAATTCTGACATTTTCTAGCAACTGGCAGCAAATATATTATATTCTTTTACATGTATCTTACTCAGTGAAAAGTACACAAAAGTAAAATATAGTGAAGGTCACTATAAGGCCTTTGCAAACATTCGTTAGGGAGAACCACACATTTCTTGGGAATTGCTTGTAAGTCTTCATTGCTGACTATAGTTACAACTTTCATACCATATCACTACATCTCATATTCATAAATGTCACATATTTAACAAATATACGAGTGAGATTTTTAGTGCATGTCTTTTCTGATGCAGTTTTTGCATTCTTCTGACATAAAATATGTGTGTTAATAATCATGCTTTCAAATTTGTAGCACTTTAAAAAAACCTTTCAACAAACTTCTTGTTTAAAATACTTTTTTATATATTATATAGTGAGAATTGCAGATTCTGTTATCCGTTGTATAGGCTATAAAGAAATTTTATGCCCCACTGATGAGAAGGCAATTTTCATGGATAGATGCTGGTACGAAGCTCAATGGAAACACACCCATTTGTTTCAAAATACTTTGAAATGAGCCCATGAAGAATCCACATTTAGCCTCAATAAATCCCAAAATCTCCAACTACTAAACTGTTTATTTAATAAGAATAAAATAAAGTCCATGTCATCATCACTAGCCAAAGTAATCTAAGACAACTTACAGATCTTGGAAGAAGGATGTTGAAGGTTGCAATGGGGAGAAGGAAACCTGCATGACACGACAGAGAATCCTAACATGCTGTGATTCTGTGTGACATTTTGTCAAGGCATAGGTTCATAACTTGAAAGTCTAAGTGATTAAGTGTAGAAAGAAAGATCATCTCTTCTTTCAGGTTTTCTGCAATCTGCATGTGTGCACAAAATTTGGAGCTGTGCTCTATTAAATCATTTTACTCTTTCATCATAATGAACCTTCTCAGGGAAAAATTGACAATAGAAGTTAAAAACACTCAATATCCCTTAAGTTACTTTCATTTTTCTTCTTTTTGTAAAAGGGAGTAATCCAAGTCTTAACTACACAGAACACGAAAAACTGATAAAGAATTTCTACCATAGGATTTATTACCTGTAGTAGCTGCCTTTGGGAAGAATTGGTTAACTCTTCAGGGAAATTCTGTGCAGCCTTTTGCATCAAAAAAATTGCTCTGGATAGCTTATTCTTTTTTATTTTTCTCATTATAACTGCCTCTGTAAAATAGATATTTTAAGACATTTATAAAACAGAAGCAATTGTTTATTATATTCTAAAATCTTAATTAATAAGCCTTACCTGTTAAATAATTGAAATGTTTAATATTCTTCACATAGGACTTGTTAGACTTAAGACTTCTGTCATCCTCTTGAGTTCCTATGTGGGAAGGAAATCCTGTTATTCATTCAGACAGTGCCATTAAGATTTCAGTGAGAGGCATTAATGTGTAGTTTTGTAGTAAAGCTTTAGCCCATCTCATCCTCTTTTCTTTCGTTAAAGAAGAATTTCATGGACTGATCATGCCACTAAAACTATTCTACCCTCATGCTCTAACATCTTTAGTAGTTACACTAACATCATGGGAAAAGAGGAATCTTGTTTGATCATAGGGAGCAGTGCACAGGGGACCTTTGCAGTGTCAAACTAATACTGGCTTTTAATTTAATTTAAAAAGAGAAACCAAACACCAGGAATGGGAGACCAAGTAGAGTTTTTTCAGAAGGCATTTGGCAACAGCAGGATATCTGCTGACTGGGAAGAGATAAGGACAGCTTCATATGAGTAGAAATTCAGATTACAAAGAGCATTGAATAAAATAGTCAACTCATTCTTTAGGGAGAAAATTAGCATTACAAAAAAAAAGGAAATTCTGCAGACCATCCCCCATTTCTCCCTTACTGACACTGTAACAGTTTATATTATAACTGAAATACCACAACAAACTGTGTAGAAATCAAATCCAGTAGTTGTTAGCAAAGTTTAACTCCCATTAGTTGAGTAAAGGCTCGAGACTAGTATAATGTAATAAATCTAAATTCTACAAATTCAGTATATTATTTCTGTCTGTACATGTCACAGTATCAGCTCCTCTTCAGAAAGAAGATACTCTTTTATTTCTTAGTATTACAAAATATCTTAAGAGAGGACTCTAATCAAGCCATGAATATCATTCAGCTTTACTGAAACCTACCTTGTGTCATTTTAAGAAGTTTCACAGCTACTCGATGTTGGGCCTGAATGAGCTCCAAGTGTAAATCCATTATAAAACTATTGCCTTCTCCTGTCTTATCATTACCACTTCCCAAAACAGAATTCAAATTCTTATCATTTGAGTCTACCTAATAAATAGGAAATAGCAATTAAGCAAACACAAACTTTTATTACCTGACTTACTGCATTAATCTTGATATTGCTCTTATTATTTCAGTAAATTGACAAACACTGAAATTTGTCATATCTGTGTAATATACAGTCATTCAAGAATGTGTGGAAGGAAGGAGAATTACTGGACAGAGAAGGCATGGATAACAGACAGAAAACTGGACAGAACCTGAGAACCACAGGAAATTGCATTAATAATAAACATGAAACTGCAGAAAAAATTGTTTTATTGTGTTATCGGTCCACAAAACAAAGATCATAGTGGTGTAGAATGATTATATTTAGACAACCTGAACTCACCTCAACGGCAAAAATTTTAATAATAAACAGTTAAAAGCAATAATATGAAAAGGATTTCTGGGTTTTTTTAATAGCAGAAAGGCACAAATTATAATTATTTCCATGAGAAAATGGCAAAGAAAACTGAAAAGAGTTTAATAGTGTATTAGTGAAAGAGAAAAATTTTGTTTCTACCACACAGAGATTTATTTTTTTAATTGTCTTCACACACGAGGCAGTAAGATGAGGCACATTTGACAATGCTAAGATTTCTAAGTATGAAGAAAATATGAATTTTGTGTCATCAAAATTCAATATAGTATTTCTAGGTTTTGTTGCAGTGTAGGTTTTTGTAGACCTTACTTTTGTACAGCAGTTGTCAAATACCGACTTTCCATCTGGTAGAAGGGTCATTAAGTAAGATGTGTTCATTCCATTAATTGCTTTTTCAAGAATTTCATAAGCAACTTGTAATTGTTCTATAGGACTTCTCTGAAATGAAAACACATAGAAACACATTTTATTAGGTAACAGCATTAAAAGATATAATATGGACTATCAAAAGTAAAGTGCTATTATTTTTAGCTGCTGCAGTTTAAACTCCGTCACATAATCTTTACATAGGCCCTGCTCCCCATGCTTTATACTAATACCAATGCTTTCACTTTCAAGTCATTTTAATTAATTTAGAACTGATTTTCTTCATCTCTCAGAAAACAATTTACCAACTCAAAGAGTTGGCTTATAGCAGAATGAAACTGAACTTAGAGAATTAAGTCGACAAACACAATATTTTTCACAAGCAGTGTTTCAATGTTCCATTACATGCTGTGAAGAAAACACTGTTATTTGAGAAAAAAACACCTTTAAGTAGACTGTCACTGAATTAAAGCTTCTCCAGTGGAGAAGCATTAGGACATATCATTGACAAAATTCCTGAATCCTCAGACAAATATCTGCCTTTTCTTCTTAATGTTTTTTAGTAAGTAATTTTGAACTATTTTGAGCTATATGATTGGACACTTCTGCAAAGTGCTCAGCACTGAAATCAATGAACAAAGCAAGGACACTCAGGATGTTCCATCTGTTCCACATCACCCTTACAAAAACAAAGAAGCACGACCCAAATTATTTTCTTAGATGAAGCAAAGACTGAAGTTTGTATAATCTTTTAAAAATGTGCTATTAAACCATTTAAAGCTGGTACATTGGCATTAAAAAGAGTTTACAGTGGAAATCAGTATGATCATGCTGTAAAAAAAGGTTTCAAATGAAACTTCTATCATTTCACAAATTGCTGTAAAAAACTACAGGAAAATTTTCAAATTTTATTTCATTTGAAAAAATATCTTTGCTTTATTTTTCCTCTGCACTAGCATGATTTTGTGAATCATTTCAGCTTTATAAAACTAAACCCAAAATTTTATTAAAAGCTTCAAGCAGAAATAAGTGTTCTTATTGCATTCAAAAATGGTGTATTAATGAAAATCAATTAGACATTACCGTGAGTATCTCAGGAATATCACAGGTTTCATCTTGCAAGAGATAGACAGATCTTTTTCCTTTTTCATAGGAAGAAAATCAGAAAGGGAAAATTATATGTACTCAGCAAATTTTAGTACCATTTGATTAGCTCTACTACTAACTTAAGAGTCAGGCAACAATTCAGTTCTTCAGTACTTGACTATGAGAGGTAATTATACTGTTTCTTGAAAAGCTTTTCAGGGTTCAAACACAATAGCTATATATGTACAATTATACTAATTCAGTATATGATTATCCAGTAACACAGTACTTTTAAATGTACACTATATTTCATAGCAACACTATATCCAAGCCAATGAAACTTGGACTAATTTTATAGTTCCTCACATTGTTGTAGCATTCATATCAATTTTCCATTTTTAAATCTATTTCAATCTATTTTTATCTAATTCACAGTGGTTTAAATGCTATTTTAACATATAGGAGGATTTTTAATTACATGAGGTCGTATTTTTATGATATATACTATTTCCATTTAATACTCTTTGAAGGGGTATTATCACCCTTTTAGTGTTTATTTGGATTGTTCAAATTATTTTAATTTATAAAGTACACACCCAAAATCGTGTTTTCCTTTCCAAAAAAAAGGAAACAGCCAAAACAAGAGTAAGCAGTTTCTTAGACCTGTTTCTAGACCAGTTTCTAGACCTGTTACAGCCCTTTAGCCTGTCAAAAAATTATTTCTTCACTGAAATATGTTCATTTTTTGCTGTTTCAGAGGTACAACCTTTTAGTCACTTCTGTACTTCTTGTGTCACTTTTGCCTATTTCTGCCTGTTCACTGTCTCTTTCCCATAAATAAGAAAATCTATATTAACTCAGCATTCGTTCAGTGAAAAGACTCTTCTCAGCATAAACATGTGCTTAACTGTCTATTTATCAGCCTGTTTTGACCAATGGCTCCTATCTGTTCAGCTTTTATTTCCTCCAAAAAGATGTATTTAAACTGAATGAAAAAGAATAGCAGTGATACTACATTGAAGACTCATCCAATCCACATGAATGGTAAGATTTTCATAATACCACAGAAAACAATACCTACTCTACCTTTATAATGAACAGTAGTGTTCTAAGATTGTCTTAGTTCCAAAAGGACGAAAAGTATTGTTATTCTCCTCTGTTCCTAGATATGCTTTCAAAGGGTCCTTAAAATCTACTTTCTAGTTACTGTAACACATTTATGAGAACTATGATTCATATTCCAAGATTCTAACTCCACAAGAAATATTCATATTTCACAGCATGTGAAATCATATGTGTTTAATGCAATTGTGACTGCATTATATCCCAATAATGTCAGACAAGCTAAGTTCAATTTCTAAGACAATTGAATTCCTATAAAAAATCAAGACTTGTGTAGACAGGAGATCCAAATTAATGATCCAATAAAAGCAAAAGCTTTGGTATGACCTCAATATTTCCCTCTTCTGTTTGGCCTGGCACTAGTCAACCAGCACTTGAAAGCTCCAAATGAGCTGCAGCACATGCTGCCTTCTGCCTAGCCAATATTCAGAGAACAGAAGAGTGATCTGAGGCTACTCTGAAGGGGCTAAGAAATATGTAGAAGACCTGTGGGCAAAGTGAGTCACAAGAGATGTGATTCAAAATGAGGTTACTTCAGCAGAACTGGAAATGCAAGGAAATAAGCCATAAATCCTTTGAAAAACAAGTTTCGTTAGCTTTAATTATGGATGAAATTGTGTGTACAAAAATTATCATTCTACTGTCAACAATCTCCTTATAATAATTTTTGAATACGCATATTTGCCAGAAGTTTTCAACTCAGAAAAGTTCCAATCCTGAAAGTCATTCCTGAAAGAAAACTGAATTTTTGTTGAAAGTTTTACCTGCTTTTTTCTTAGATTTACTTGTAGAATCAGCTACATTTTCCAATATTGCAGTTAGGTGTAAGCTTATCTCTGCAAGCATTACGCCATTACTGTCTGCTATGCTGCTGTTCTGAATTACTTCATTTATTATCCAGAGTATATGAACCCACTAAAAAGAGAGGAAAGGAGGGAAAGAATCAAGACAGAGATAAAAAAAATTTCGGAATATATTTATGTATTACAGAGGTGGATAGGGTTTTTCACTCAAAATTGTTTATAAAGATTCATAAACACGGACACAAGTCTTTTCCTGGATGTGGCTTCTTTTTTGAATGCCACCAGACTAAGATGCTGAATTTATGCCTCTCCTGAGCTCCTATTGCCTCAGACAGCAGACTTTTTCCTTTTAGAATATTATCTTTTATTATTTCAGAAAGGTTTATGAATGTTCTATGGGTACAACTTTTATATCTTGTCATAGTGTGGTAAGCCTTCCAGCAGATGTGATCATTTGCCTCTCATTTATCACCATATCTTTCCACCTAAACAGTATAAGAGAGACCTGAATGCTCCTGTTGTACTCACAGAGGAAAGCAACTGTACACTACCTTCTGGTGAATCTCTGAACAATTTTATTATAGGGACCAGGGCTACAGAGTGAACTCCTCCAGAAACTATTTGGTCAGCATCGACTGGCAGCCCAGAGAAACTAATGTAAATTATCCTTTAGAATTTGTTGTATTTCACCAAGAGCCTCTCAGCCTCAGGAAAAGTTCAAGGTAAGGCTGTGGCTCAGACCCACATCTCCCTGCTTGTAAGCTGCAAGGTTTCTGCCACTTTCTTCAGCTGATCAAGGGAACTTACTTTATTTATTATATTTTTTATATTTTCTGCCACAACACACCTAATGCTTCTTCATACATTGTGCCCAAATGTTTTCACTATTTTAGCTTCTTTTCACCATGGCCCACTGGCAGAGTGGTAACTGGTCACTTAACTGGGAAAAGGCTGAGATATTTTGATACTGGCATATGGGAGCACATGTTCAAAGTGTATATGCAATTCACATTTTCAGTCAAGATTTATCTGCATTTTACCATAAGAGAATGTATTTAGACTGGATACCATTATTTTATCTTAACTTTACAGTAACAGACTGCATTCATATTAACAGAAATACATTATAATAAAGGAGTACTTCGTAAGCTTGGTATTGGTGGTCAACTCCACTTATTTGGATCCACTGAAGTTCTGTTTTACACTTCAGCCACAAATACATTATTACATCAAAAAGCATTTCTTTGTCAGGTTGGATATTCTGAAAAGAAAAAACAATATAATTGTAGAAACAGGTATGTACATAAACACTCAAAATACTCAGTACCTAAACAGTCTCAATTTTTTTCAAAGTAAATAAACCACTATTGTATTTAACTTTCTTATAAGAGATGGCAACGTTTTGAAAGCTTAAGAAATATTTTTTTAAAGTAATTTCCAGTAGACCACTCAAGCTTCTTTTCTCCCAGCAATACAAGTGGGTCTAATGTTGGGGGTTTTTTAATTTCTTTTTTTATTGTCAAGCTCTTAAAAGTAACACAGACAAGGAAAGCAGTGAGATGAAAATTACATGGCAGAGACAATCAAATTAACTATCTGTGAAATGTTATAATAGTCAGTACATTCTGAGGAAATTAAATAATATAATTTAACATTTTTTTAATTACAGGGGTTTTTTTACTACAGTTTTTAAATATTTGCAGAAGATCTAAATTGGTAGGTTTCATTTTGCATTGACAGTATTTCTGTGGGTTGTTGGTGCATCTCAGATGAGGGAGCAGAGAAGAACAACTTAACTAGAAATAGGGTTGCAGTGGAACATCTAACCACTGAGAGAAATGTTAAAACACATTTGCATCTTGTGAAGAGAATAATTAACAAATTCAATACTATTCATTTAATGTCTCAATTAACACATTTTAAATGGCAATAAGTTCTACACTATGTTAAACACATTTTGAACAGTGCTTAAGGATCAGTACACATCTTTACTGGAGTTGAATGAAACTTATGTCTGCTATATCCACACTATCTCTACGCTCATATGTGTATGAGCGTTAAGATTTCAGGGGTATTGACATTGAGAAAGGGGAGAAAAAAAACCTGAAAAGTAAGTAAATCAAGATTACTTTTGCCAGTCTTTTGGTGGTAGCAAGCTGTTAAATTGGCTCAGCTATTTCATGTAACTTCATCATCAGTGAATTTACTGTTAATCAGGGGAGAATTTGTCTTTCTTCCCTGGACAGATTAGGTACCAAGGAGATATGTGGGAAACTGTAGAACCAGAAGAGTTTAAATCCAGGTAACCTGCCTCCATAATGCAGTGGTCATGTAAAAAAATGACAAGTCATGTTTTCTAAAGGCATAACTACCCCACAGACAGGGTATTTTGACTGACGATATTACACTAAAGCTAAAAAACTGTATGTGCCCCAGTTGTACTCAAACTTAAGGCAATATTTGAATTATAGCTAAAATTAATTTTGCAGTTAAGACATAGGCCATGTTAGCAGACCACATTTTTTAAGGAAAATTTTTTATTAGTCTTTTGGATGACAAACTATTTTAATGTAAATGCTGGTAGAGACAGTGCACTGTAATTTTTTCCTTCCTGCTAGTACATTAAAGGAAATCTCACTTTGAGCAATTAAGCTAAAAGTAGTTACTTTGAGAATAACGGGATTATTCTGTAGTTCAAACTTCAGCACAGAAAGTCCCACTCTCCGATTATATTGTTTTTGCTGCTTGTTTGTGAGAATTTACCTTAAATTGCAGGCATATCACTGCTATAAAGGTATTACCATTCCTTAGGGTCACTGTTCCCATTTCTATAAATACCGCAGAAATGTTTTCTACAGTTGAGCATATTTGCCCACCTAAATCTAAGAAATTTGTCTCTGCTTGATTAGTCAAAACATGCTATTAGCTCTATGATATCCAAAATTAATGTCTATTAAACATTTTTAAAGTAGCCTGAGAATAAAATTTAAAAATTGAAACAAATAGTATTTTTTGATAAATCACAAATTGATCATATACTACGGGTATATTTTTTCATTTTTGCTATTTCATTTTTGTAGTTTGTTAATCACACAACTGATTTCTTGGGTCTTAAATTATATACACGCATTACAGATTATGTGATTCATTCAGAAATGTCTCTAATTTCATTATACCTGCTTAGATGTGGAGACACAGGAAAACACTGTTGTTGCCAAAATCATAAGATCATGAGAAGGCTTTTCAGGCTTTAAGGAACCTGCTACATTCAATGTTTATTAAAAAAAGGAAGAAAAGGAAAGGCAATATGTTATTTCTAGTTACCAATGTATGCTTGGAAACACCTAAGTGAATCAACTTACAGGTTTATGCCAGCAGATGATATACTCTAAGAAAGAGTAAATACAAAGGGGACAGATATTCCCAGGTTTATACACTTCCTGTGAAAAGTGAGCATTGCTATTTTTTGAAATGGAAGGAAAGATATTTGCAGGTTTTTTAAACATTATACAATTAAATTACAGTTCCTTTAACCACTTTTTCTTGCTTCAATGCCAAGAAATTTTACATAAATGAAGTGTAAGGACAAAAGAAAGTCCAACATGTTTGATTCACTTTTTAACTGAAAACCTGCCTGAAAACATTCATTCATTTTACATCATTGCATGTAACATGATATATGCTAAACATACTGCTATTTCACACTCAAGGGAAATGATATAGTCATGTTTTGGCAAACGAAAACTGGACAAAATTCAGTAGGTTGCAATTTCTCAATTGCCGTTTTTTGTCATAGAATACTGCATGCACCATATGAAATAGCTTTTAAATAATAAAATTTTTTGCTGCAAAAAATTTGAAATGCAAACACAGCTTTAACTGGACAACACTCACTTTTGAATGTTTGCCTCCTTTCACAACCATGAGACATCCTAGCTTCTTTGGTATTATTTTCGCTAATAGAACAACCATGTTTAACTTTTCTTGGAAATAGTAAAGGTTGCATCACTGTAAGAAGTTTGAGTTCCATTTCAGCTTTCTTCCATGTTGGGTCATCTTGAGCCTAATTGACAGAAACAACCAACAGAAATTTGTCTTTAAAATATGTACTTTGAATACTCTTCCTTACCCTTATGGGAAAAGACTAATGAAGAATGTCTATATAGCATCCAGATTACCTGAAGAAAATTAACAACTAATTCAATAGCAGAATCAAACACATCCCACTCTTCATAGCTGAAAGCTAATTTTACAAATTTAACAGCAGCATCTCCAGACACTCCCTTTTCACCTGCAATGATGACAAAAAATATTTTCTCAGTTTTATATATACACACTCAGAATTTTAATTTAAGCAATAATTTGGGTATTGATAAATGTTACAAAGATAAAACTACACATCTTTTTTTGAATAATCAGCATAATCTTGAAGGATTTTTAATAGCTCTACAAGATGCAACACCTTTATAATTTTGCTGTAATGTCTAAGCTCTAATACTACTTTAATGATGTATCTGCAATGCACTGTTATATTTCAAAGAAGCTGTATGATTACTGATATTAACATAACTGTGTAGAAGATATCAAGGTCCTAGACCTTTCTGTCGCAAAAAGACTTAAATCTGGGTATATAACGACCCTTCTTACCAAAAATTTAGTATATATATAAAAAAAGCATAGAAACATGAACAGTTTATTGTAAGATAGGTGAGCATTTCTCATTAACATATCAGAAAATGTGCACGTACACAGAGGGAGTCTATTTTCTCACTCTTCAAGTTTCTCCAAACCACATCAGGAAAGAAAAGCAATTTCCTGGTCCTTTGAACTCTAAGCAAGTGTCTTAGCTAGTATACTCAACAGTGTTCTGCAGTCCTAAGAATATGCCACCGTCATTGTCATATGACCTGGGTGTGCAGTCACTCAGCTAAAAGATGTCAGCAATATTAACTTAGCAACAGACAGCTGTTATTTTCCAAAGCATCACAATGATTGGTCCAAGGATCTCAACAGGCTTACGGCAGTCCTTCTGTTACTATATCCCACTTCTTTTCCATAAAAATGCACCAGGACATTATCGCAGAATTTGGCCTTTGAATTATTGTAATTTCAGTGTCCATATATTACTATATGCTGTTTAAATAATACTTGTGGTAAGCAAATTGTAATGATACCCGTACATAATCCCTTTTGAATGCCTTAACATTACATATATAAACAAGCATATTGCACTCAAAGAGGACAACATTTTTGCAATTTCTTTATGCACAGAACTGCTACTAACATGAAAATGAATTCTGCTTACCAAGCATTTGCATCATTGGGTACAGAATCCTTTGAAAAGTCAAAGAAGTTTACCTGTTAGTATTAACTGCAGAAGGGTTGATGATGCATTAATTATACCAAAATGATCGGTGCAATTACTTCCTTGACTATCAGTACTGCTCATTCCACCTTTAATATAGACAATTTGTTACATGAGTTTGTATTGCATTTGACTTGTTACATACTAATTAGCCAGTAATCGTATCAAGAAAATATGATTTTTGAATTGTATTTAGTCTCTATAGATTCTTTTATTAACAAAATATCTCTATACCCTTGGCTGTATTCAGTTCAGAGCCTAGCAAAAAAGATTTGGAAGGAATCATCAAGTCCAGTGTTTTTCTCAAGTTTTTAAATCTAACTATGAGTGATTTTGTTTGGTGAAAAAAGTACATGAAACACCATGGTGGGTTGCTCTTACCTGGCTTCCAGACCCCCACCCAGCTGCTCTCTCACTCCCCGCTCGTCAGCAGGACAGGGGGAGAAAATAAGATGGAAAAGCTCATGGATCAAGATAAAGATAGCTTAATGCAAAGCAAAAAAAGGGAACTTATTCACTATTTCCCATAGACAGGTAAATATCCAGCCACTTCCTGGAACGCAGGGCCTCAGTATGCATAGCAGTTGCTTGGGAAGACAAACATCATAACCACTGATGTCCCCCCATCCTCTTCCTTACTGCCAGGTTTTATTGCTGAGCATGACATCATACGGTATGGAATAGCCATTGGGTGAATTTGGATCAGCTGTCCCAGATATGTCCTCTCCCAGTCTTTTGCCCACTCCCAGCCTACTGGCCTTTGTGGGGAGGAGGGTTGAAGAGACAGCCTCGATGCTGTGCAAACACTGCTCAGCAACAGCCAAAACACTGGTGTGTTATCAACACTGTTTTAGCCACAAAAGGAAGGCACGGCATTGTATGGGCTGCTATGAAGAAAGTGAGCTCCATTTTATTCTGAAAAGATATGTGTAAATTACTGTAGATTTTTACTGATACAATAGACAACAGAGATCAGCACAAATTTTTCTCTTAAATTTTATGAAGATAAATTAAATATATGCCTTCAGGCAAGTTATTTCTTTAATAGCAAAGAAAAAAATAATAAAATGGAGGTCTGGGCTTCTCACCATCACTCCTTTTGCTGTTACCTGAGAGAATTTCCAGGCCTGCCAAAAAAAGCTCTGAAACGACATCACAAACTTCAATTTCATCAGGAACAGGTGGAGCAGGGTGCAACACACGCCTGCTACTATCAGATAGAGCTTCCAGGATGGCGAGGAACTGAGCTGTGATGCTGTCAAACATTTCTGTCAGCAGCCGTTCAGTAGTGGTGCGAGGCCATGACAACTAAGTACAAGAAGGTAATGTAAATCAAGTCACAATAAAGCAAGATTTCTTTCAAAACAGTTCTTCTTCAGAAAGTAAGTACATGTTTAAAACAGAAAATAATATACTGTAAAATATATTGTTATGAATTTCATGCTTCAAAGGCATAGCAAAGACCCATACTAAGTGGGTACAGTACTTAACAAGAGCCATAATTTCATAGCAACCACATGCACTGCTGCATGATGTTTTACTTAGAAAACAATACAACAGAAATTATGAGTGAGAGCATAAAGGCCATGTAGTTTAAAGCTACTCAGATCTCTCCTTATATTGATACAGACTTGACCATAAGGAGCTAAGTTCTACACACCTTGAAGAAAATCAGAGAAAGATTAGGATGCTCAGTACTGCAGTGAAAGCAAAACAATAATATATTCTCTCACTTGCACATTTCAAACAGCATAACATAAAAATACAAGGCAGAACACCGAAAATATATTTGCACTATTGGCAGCAAAGAAATCAGAGACCTATACTAGAAAATACTTTAAAATTTTATTTCAATGTTTTGTTTACGTGGTTACCAAATCACTACCAGACACAAAGTAAATCAGAGATACAGCACTTTAAAATGTTGCTTATAATCCCTCAACATTTCAGTTTATTTATTTGGCACTTTCCCAAAGAAAAACACTTTAGATCAGTTTCTAGGCACATTTAACCAGACGAAAATTTGGGAATTTCCTTCTTGCCTTTTTTTTTTTTAATTTTCCTTTTGCTTCTTTCTTTGTTGGATCCACAACCTTTATTTTAGCTTCCAAATTAATACTTGCAGACAAGCTCAGATGTGTACTTCAGGAAAAAAAATGACCGCTTTGTTCAATATCTGATTGATATTGCATTAGCATTTAGATTATTAGAGCTAATGGATTATTTTGGTTTTCAAACAACCTGTATAATGAGCAAGCCTCATCAATACTATAACTATCTCTTTTCCAAAAAAAGCAGAACTGTTTCTGCTGGAAGTATAGTAGAAGTAAACACAAAAGACAATTAATATTGGATACTGATGGAGCAGCTAATCCTGAAAACCATTTTGAGGTACATGAAGAACAACAAAACCTTCAGCATTGGTGAGGTCACACCTAGAGTACTGTGTCCAGTTCTGGGCTCCCCAGTATAGGAGAGATATGGATATACTGGAGAGAGTTCAACAAAGGGCCTTGAATATGTTTAAGACACTGGAGTACCTCTTCTACAAGGAAAGACCGAGAGAGCTGGGACTGTTCAGCCTAGAGAGGGCTTAGGGAGAATATCATCAGTGTGTACATATACCTGAAAGAAGGGTGCAAAGAAGACACAGACAGGTTCTTTTCAGTAGTGCCCAAAGCATTCTTCAATGTAAGTACAACGAAAATTAAAAATACAGTAGCTTTTTTTCAATGTATCCCTTTATCTTCACAGTAATTTAACACAGCAGGTCAAACTCAGGACTCCCATACATAGTTTGAACAAGATTTCTCTCACTGTTATTGCTAACATAATTGCTAAAGGAAAAAATGCTAGAAAAATCAGTATTTTCTGAAATAGTAATTACTACATCTTCTCTCCTTTCAACTTTGTTCTGAGTTTTAATAATAAATTATGTTAACTATGAAACTGAAAGAATAAAATTTTTTGCTTGTGAATAGCATCGTGCATATTATGCAGAATTATATCACATATTCATCACATGCAAATAGCAAACAAAGAGAAGGATTATACAAAAAGTTAGGCTTACATTTTGTGCTTCTTTCAGGTTAACTCTTAATTTAGGTCTAATTGAGCCTTTTAGCTTTCTTCTGGATTCATATACTGCTCTCTTGAAAATCATTACTGACATCTGATACAAAGAAAAAAGTAGATAACTGTGTTACATTTTCTGTTCATAGACATTGTAGCTACTATGCCTGTTTACAGTGAATTACAGAGTGATACCTTTACAGTGGCCTCTTTAAAAATCTTTTTTGCCTCTGAATTTTCCAGCGAAGGATTGATATTTTCTAATTGCTTCAGTTCATCAATTTTAATCAGACCACGGCGAGCAAATACCTGTCAAAAGTATTTAAAAAACCCACCAATCAGATTTATTCTCTGTTTTCATATTCTGTTTGTTGGTATTTATATTTAAAATCACATCATTCTTGAATTCAGACAACTGCAAAGAGCTGCAATGAAAGACAGGTCATGAACAACAACCGAAAAGGAAAATAAAAAATTTGCAAAATACCTTTTGTATATATGTGTGGGGACTGGCCACTACTTAATGCTAGAAATCTATGACTATATTACAAAGTATTACTGCATTTAACTTTGAATTGATTACTCATTTACATGTGGAAACACTCCACTTTGCAGGTAAATTTTGGAATATGGGCAGAACTCTAAATAAATACAACCTGATAATAA
>NW_010162731.1:0-12410 GCF_000695765.1 Mesitornis unicolor | reverse complement strand
ATGTTTAAATAAATATTCATTTCCCATTTAATTGTATCTGAAATGCTACATATGGTAAATCAGGATACCTCTCCATGAATGCCGGCTTGACAGTCAAAATAGCACTGCGAAACTGCAGTGTATAGGGTGGCTCTCCATGTCAGATAATGTAAAGATAAGAGCGGAATGGATGATTCCATACATATACTGGCCCACAGCAAGTATTCCAGGACCTGTATTGAAGAAATTCCGTTTCAAACCAAATGCATTTCAAACTATATAAATATACTGAAGAACACATACAAAGTTTTATCCTCATCTGGTAGGACAAATTAAAAGGAAAAAGAAAATCACAGAAATTGTATTAATTTTAACATGTTTTATTGGCTATAAAGCATTCCTCCTGCATATTATTGTTTTTTCTCCATCTGAAACTGTGACCAACTATTATATTTTAGTCTCCAAGCTACCTTAACCACTCCAGTTCACTATAGCCTTGCCACCAGACAGAGGTCCTGCCCTTCTCTCTCATCTGCTCTTATCTTGAGAGTTCTCTCTCTCCTTTGTATCAGCTCTAGCGATCATTTTTTTAAGCTAGTTTTCACCTAGATCAGCAAGCTTATTTGGGATGCAACAGAGTCTGCCTTCTTTGGTGACAGCCTGCACTTAGATTAATTTACAACCATGGAACTACACTATCAGCCCTTAACTTTAGGGCCAACACAGTCATTGCAGCAGTCTAATTTTAAGAATTAGTCCTACTAAATTGATTGAACAATGTCTCCCCCTTGTATTTTCTTTGGGTTAGCTGTTCCCTGAGGTGCACAAAATGTACACAACCTTAGTTTTAAATCAAGTCATTAACAGATTTTCTTTTTGTCTGAATTAAGACAATCTAAAATACCTAAGATAGATTCTTCTGCTTCCTGTATAGTAAAAGCCTGAATACGTTGCAGGAGGTGCTAAGTCACTTCTGATTTCAATAAAATATGTTCATAAACGAAAAAGTCTTTCCCACTTAATGAAAGATTAATATAACCAACAGAGAAAATATACTGGATCTATGCTGAGTCAGACTCTGTTCAACTTTTAGAAGAAAAAAGTAAAGCAAAGATGACAAAAATTGCATTCATAATTAATGATTTAACTATGAATTAACAGGCAATTAACTGTGAATGAACATGTGGTTTTTATCAAGTATTTACAACTAAAAACCTAGCCACCAGGTGTCAGTACACTTCCACATTTTAGGAAACAAAAGATCAATTATTGGGATTTGATGTAGTTGCCAAAAAAAAAAAAAAGCATCTAGAACCCTCTGAAACAGTCTGACATGTCCCATCTCAAAGAGCAGCAAGACATTATGCTGGGCTCCATTGCACAACTGAGAAAGGAGTAGAGTCATAAAGGCATGAGGGCTTAGAAATTGGCCATTTTGCAATCTAGACATTTTATTCTCTTGTGACAAAGTGCTGCTATGGGCAATGACAATGAAATAGATATGTCAGGGTACAGTGTTATGCAAAACACAGTGCATTTTCCAATCTTCTGTAAACTTTTCAAATGTTTCCATTTATTTTGCCATACCTTAGCAGATTGACCTCTCATCATCAGATGTCTGCATATGTTGTAAATATGAATAGTACCTGCAAAAGGAAAACAAAAGAACTAAAAAAGCAGTTAAATTCTATATTCCTACATGAAATTTGTTATGCTAACCAACTGAAACTTTTTCTTAATAACTCGGTTGTTATTTCCAGAGGCTGAAAAATAAACCAGTAATTTTTCTATAAATACTTTCAAATTAGAGAAGATGAAGCCATTAAATTCTTGGGTGGTATTAGCTTCAGAAATACCTACACAATGAAACAGTGTCATAAAAGAAATCTTAAAAATGCATTATATTGAATTTTAATTAAATAACTGATCAAAAGAGAAATCTTATTTTTATCCCCAAATGCCAGCCTCTTAAAAAAACGCATTGCCTCTCCTCATAGACCTTACCTTATGTGGTACTTCAAGTCTGTCATGGCACTGTTCTAGCAGACACCACCACTATTATGTGATATTAAGTGTGATTAGTGAAATGAAGAAAATTGATTGTGAATAGAATTTTCAAAAGCATCAAAGTGACTTACAAATAAAATCCTGTCAAAAATTTACTTAATTTAGGCTATGTCACAAAATTGCTTTTGAAAATTCAGCCCGAGAAGTATAAAAGACATTACGGTTTGGTGAGGGGGGAGGTGTGGGGAGTCTATTCTTCTGTCTGTATAAGTGTTCAGAAAGGGACACCTGTGGCAGTGGGAGGCATCACAATGTCAACTGTCATAGCAAGACGGGTGTTATTATCCCAAAAAGCAAGAATGGAGCAAGCATTAGGAAGATTTCTTTTTATCAGTCAAATGTGTAATGAGGCATAAAATCTATTGCCAGAAATTGCAGTAAAATGCTCAGGAATTGGGAAAAATCTGAGTTATTGCCTACTTCTAATTAAATTATATTATTGGCTAGGCTTGGTAGAGAGACCTGTCCCATACACAGGTAGTGGGACTTAAGAAAGGCATTTTAATTTTAATTCTTCTACCACAGAAAGAGATAAACAAAAAACACACCTCAAAAGTAGGGTCTGAGAGCAACAGCAGTCCCAGCAAAACAAAAGGATAAGAATTTTGACCAATTATACCTCAAAGAAAGGAAATTTTCCAAAATTAAATTAAAAACTATATCTCCTCAATTTATATTGCAACAATTCATCACAGTAGAACAAATTAATAACTGTATTTTGACTTTTGACTAAATAACATTGCCTTTCAAAGAAAAATATAGATTCAGAGAACGGTTTGTGTTGGAAGGGACCTTAAAGATCATCTGGTCCAACCCCCCTGCCATGGGCAGGGACACCTCCCACCAGACCAGGTTGCTCAAAGCCCTGTCCAACCTGGCCTTGAACACTTCCAGGGAGTGGAAGTATTGTTGTTCTTGAAATAAAAATCTTGATACACCATTCTCTATGTATTTAGTTTATGCAAGTGCCATTTTTCCTCATTTTTTTCCTAATTCAAGCACTTGTTAGTAGCACACTGAAATCATATAAAGAGAGGAACCGATCTCTACATGTCATATGGTATATTTTAGAATAGTTTTATTATTAACTCTAGCCTTAAAGATCATTTTAAAAATACAAATATGTAATACCAGACAATAATTTTCTACTCTTAGATCTGTAATCCCCTTTTCAAAATTAAAAAAAAAGTCATTTACACAAACATTTTATTGATAAAGTATCTTCAGTTTTTTTCTTTTTAATCAGGGTTCACTCAAAAAATGCTGCTATTACGCTGTAAGATTTCATTTTATTAGTACACTCTAACCACAGTTATGATGAAAAAGCTATTACTTTTACAACAATCCACCTGAAAATGGCACACTATGTAGAAACTTCAATCTAAAAACCTTATTTTAGGAAAAAAATACAAAAAAAATCCTACTGTGACTGAAGACTAACTAGAGATTTATTCATGACCCTTTGGCTGACCTTAAAGGATATATATAATGTTTTGCTCCACAGGTTTGCCTAGCAAAGAAATGTAAATGGAAAGCCTGAGGTACCATTGTAGATAAGCCAACACAAATTCTCCTGAGGTAGAGCCACTTGCATAGTGAGTCGTAATGAGGACAAGACATTGAAACAAGTCTGCAGGGACTCTTGATTATGGAGATTTCTGTCACTGCTGCAAACCATCTGATAAATGCAAACATTCCTCTCTTGCAAAGCATGGCACTAAAACACATGGAAACATACATAAAATTAATATATATTGTTAAATTAGATGCATATTTCATTTTCACATCAGCAAAGTACAACACATACAAAGTATAAAATGGTGAGTATGAGGAGATCAAGCATACCAGAAAAAGATATCAATGTGACATTGAAATGAGAATTAGAAAACGGAGAAAGTGCTAAAGCTTTAAGGTTGCTGTACCATTAACCTGGGTCAGTTTTCAGGACATCACAGGATGAAAATACACCCAGTGCACTAGGGCTGCTGAAAGAGGCATAGGAAGAAAGGATGAATGAGACATTAAACTGATATTCAAAGAATCTGGCTTTGATTCTTGGCTCCTATGTAGATGTTCTCTGTAAATTAAGGCAAGTCTTAACTTTTCTGCACTTTACTTCTCCATCTGTACCACAGATATCTTATTTCTCACTCTCATCTGTTACTTTTCTTTTCTACAGATGCATTGTTCCTCCTCTTCCCTGTAATACCTAATATAATGTGATCTCAGTCTTGTCTGGAGTACAACATCATCTGCACAAACCCAGCATGTCAAAAAAATGAGTTAAGTGACAGAGGGATAGTCAGTAACTATCAACCTCTCTGAAGCCTACCAACCTGATAATATTTGAAATTATACTTTTTTTGCAGTTAATTCACTGAAACTGGAAGTTTCAAGCCCTGGAACTCTATTTCTGTGATTTCCTTAGTGCTATATTAAAAAACAAAAGCTAGCTGCAGAAATCTGGAAAAAAAAATTCTATATAAAGCTTTTAGATGTAATAATTTGACACATTATCATTACCCATTTCCAATTGCAGACATCATTGTCAAACTAGATTCCATATCTGAAAATTCAGGGACATCTCAGAGCCTAAAGGCCAGAACAGGCATTTTAGTATAGCCTCATGATAACATCTGGCACTATGATTGGTTCAGGGTCTAGGCAGACATATAAAAAGCCACAGAAACCATCTCTGGAACTTCAAATTTATTTTAAAAGCACTTTTTTAAATAACAAAATAAAATGGATTAAAATAGTCATTGATCATATCCTCTCTAGGTAGCTGAACTGTTCGAAAAACAAACAAAAAAATATACACAGAGTATCTCTTCTATCATGACACCTGCTTTTAGCTTTAAGGAAACTATCTGCTTTTTTTCTTGACTAAACATCTATTTACAATCTAATTCTGACTAGAGGAATATGAATTTGATTAGCTCAATACACAGGAGATGCCTACAATTTCCTTTAGTTGTTCTTGATCACACAATAACTTGCATTAGTTAATTTCAGAACATCCAGCTGGTACTGAAATGAAAGCTTCTCAGCAAATAACTGCTTAAGATAAAATCTAAGGTGGTTTTAGCATTTCTACTGAACACTAATATACCTACTGAAACACTTTCTTCCATAGATAACAAGTAATAAATTGCAAGCCCCTCGATAAGCAATTACTACGAAAGGATGCCAATGTACTCTTGAGGTCACTCAGCTTCCCAGAGCTCAGTGCACTTAAAAAAATATTCACCATTCTGCTCCTTTTTTCACAGTGGGCAAATAAGTTATTGACAGTAATGCAATGCCGCTTTTTTACTCTTAAGAGCTTTTTTCACATGCAGTATTTTTGCACATTTATGGTACAAATTACAGTACAATGTCTTAATTCTCTTGCACTCTGTCCAGTCCTTAAGATCACACCATACAGAAATTTCTACAATTGCAGGACAGTTATCAAATTTTGCCCATATCCTGATTCTGACAGTGGTTAATAGCAACTACTTAAGAGCAAAAACTGCTGTAGACAGTTACAGAATAACCTGTTCAGAGAAAATTGCCTTTTTAACATTAAGCTGACAGTGTCTGGCTTATGTCACAAAAGCATAAGCACTTCTATCCTCTTAAAAATTGACTTAAAAATGGACAACGCTGGATGTCCATCTCATACATATGACTGACTGTTAAATCTTAATAATCTCTATGTAATCTATAAAGTATTAAAGATTAGTTAATTATGTAATTAGCAAGTAGTTATTTAATTAGTTAATTAATTAATATAAGAAATTAAGCACATTTGTGGAGGATAAAATAGGCTGCTTATTTTGATTCTGTCAATGTGTTTGACCGAAAAAACCCAAAAACCAACCTACCGTAAGCGCTGCATTTTTGTCTCTGAAACCATTTGGAAAAAAGGTGGCTCTAAATCGATGCACATCATCTAGGATATCATCAAGGTTTACAGAAGCAAACTGCTGAAGATATCTTCCATAGCACTGTAGAAGTGCCAACTTATATTCCTGAAGACAAATATTACGTTATATTTATAGTTTGTATATTACATTTCTATTTCTGTAGAAGATGTTAAATTTTATGATCTCTATGTAAAAAAAAGTATCAATGTGAAAGAGCAGCTGGAAGTAAAACAGTAAAGCTTCATGCAGTCGGGAATGAAATTTCTAATATGAACACTCTCAGCATACAAAAGGTACAAGTACTTAAAAGAAGAGCTTGTGGTTTGGGAGTTTCTGTTTATTTTAATCATAAATATGACATATCAAAGAACAATTGTAAAGTATGATCCTGGGCTAATGTAATAAACTAATGTCAAAGGTTCCTGGAATGTCCTGCAGCTTTACAATAGTAATGATAATGATACTACACTTTTGAGAAAAGTACTTCATAATGTAGAATTTTATAAATACACAGACATCATCACTTCTTTCTCCCCTATTTCCCTGTCAAAGCCCTTTTTAAAATTATTATTAAAGCAGAGAGGAAGAGTCACTTAATATCAGAAATCAAACACTTCAGAATAAGATGCACTAAAAAAGAATGAAACAAGTGACAACTGGAATTTACATGTGGCCAAGAAGTCAGCATTAATAGACCAGAAATTACCAGAGTCTTTAAGAGCTGTTAACAAACAGGATGTTGAGCTTTATGTCTCATTCAAAACACAGCTCCCCGGCAGCATCTTGAACCACTCTAACATCATGACGAGTCTATGGTTCAGCTCTGACTCAGATGTGGAAGTGCCACTTACTGAATCACCTCCACCACTTCCTGCACTAAAGATTATTTAAAAGTTTCTCTACCAACTTCACTAATTCTAGCACACACACACACACACCAGTCATGATAAATTCTCAGGGAAAAAAGTAACTAATTTGTATTTGTAAAAATGATCCTTTAATATTTAATCACAGAAAATTCAAAAGTATTTCCTTGCATCCACCTTTTTTTCAGTATAAATTCCTGCCACCACAGTAACACTTACCCTGCATTTTTAAACATCTGTGAAATCTAACTCGTGTGGCCCTAGTGTGCTCTTTGCTGTGTGAAAGCAGCAGCCATACACAGAAACTTTTACTTTCCATGGACAGCTATGGGCAGTCAGTCACTTGTGTAAACTAATACATAGATTCAGGCTGTGATAACTCTTAGAATCTGCAGTCATGGATCAGAATCCCATAAAGTTAGTTACTAATATATAACAAAAAGGTAATTTCTCTCTCAAACAGTTTAAATTGTATGTATAAGACCAAAGATAACAGGCAGATACAGGCAGAGAGGGAGGGGAAAAAAATGAGTCAGTACTGATCAGGATGATGACTAACGGGCTAACTAATATTCAGATATATGACATAATGAATTTAGGTGTGTCCTAAAAGATACATAGCAGATGTATAACAGAAAGAATCTAAAGTGAGAAGGCACTAAAAAAATAGAAGGATAGAAAGTTAAATGGGTGCTTACCCACTGAATAATCATATTCCATAATTATTTTTAAAGACTATGAATTATTAAGTATTATAGAGTATAAAGGTGGCTTAAAATTCAAGTAGAAGTTGAATTTTTCAACTAGGAGTCAAGAGTTTCAACTAGGAATCAAAAAGGGTACTCATGGAATAGGCTCTACCTCACTTATCACAGAGCTTGGTGTTATACCACATTCATCTTCCCAGTAAGGCATTAGATTTCTAACATCCAACACATATTTTTTCTTTCTATTTTCTCCAAGGAAAAAAAATACATACGATGAAAACTAAACTTGTATAGTCAAAGAAATGCACTTAAAAATGGGAGTTCATTTCAAAGTTTAAGGCTGGCCAGCAAAACAACTTTTTCTATGACACTGCTAACTTTATCTTTACCGTAGAAAAACACATTACATCAGAGGACTGAAGGTGCAAGCAGAAGTCTTTACTCAGAATTCTAGATTATTTTTAGGGAATCTAGGGTCCAGTTATTAAGCACCTTCACCAAATTACCACATGCTATGGGAAGCCAGTGTAAAGCACCCAGAGCAGGGCTTGATGGTTTTGAAATAACTTCCTACTGAGTACACTGTGAGAGCAGCAGTTCCCAAGAACCAAAAGCTTCATGCAACATTTCAAGCAATTCCTAGGACCCAGAAACTCTGAAAACTTGAGGAAAACATAAACATGGAAAAATGGTGAATGGAATTAGCTAGGCAATGAAGGGGCTATTAACAAATGCAGTTATTCAAGCTTCCTTAAGATTTTCTGTGAGTATTCCTAAACATAGACCTGAGCCTATGCCTTCAGCTGTAATGGTCCCACAGTTATGGACTTTTCTATACGCCTTCTTCAACCTACCAGTGAGTGACAAGTGCTGCTGAAATTTGGCTTCAGCTTGCTGCTCTTTGTTCAGGAGGCAGAACATTTGTGTGCAATTATTTAGGACAGATGCAGTGAAGGATATATAAGACTTTGTATGGTACTCATAATTTCCAATTATGTCCTCTTCTAGGTGAAAAGAGGGAATCTAATAGTGTAATATGCTAAAGAGAATGAAAAAGAGTGAATATGGGTATCAATTGGCATTTAACTGCTTTCCTAATGCAAAAGTCAATAGAGTGCTCTTAAAAATTATTTTCAGCTTAAACATAATGTGAGTTATCTGGTTTTCTCTCCGGACGGGGAACAGGAATTAAAATTTAAGACTCCAATTATGAAAAAAAATACTAACTTTGCTTATCATAAAATCATAGAATGGTTTGGGTTGGAAAGGTCCATAAAGATTACCTAGTCCAATCCCCCTGTCATGGGCAGGGACAACTCTAACTAGACCAGGTTGCTCATTGTTTAATCCAATTTTTTATTCCCATTATGTTAAAAAAATAAGTAGAAGTTACAGAAATCTTTCCAAAAGTATGAAAGAATTCTACTAAAAAATTATAGATTTTCACTAACTTTTGTGCTATAAATATATTTTTTCTATTACAAATGACTTTTTAGAAGACTAATATCAAAAACCTGTGTCTGAAATAGGCCTGAAAGACTGAAGGACCTAGTTGACTATGACTGCCTCATTTGACTGCCTCATAACACAGACACACTAAATAATCAGAATTTTAAACTAGGAAAGTATTATTGACCAAATAAATATCTTCTAATATGTTCCTGGCAAAAAGTAGAAAAATCCACTGACTGATCACAAAATCACACTAAGCAGATAGCATCTATGTAGGAGCTGTCCCTTATTCTATGCTAATTCTCTACAATCTTTAAGTTGTATTCTTTCCAGAAACTTTTCAAGCACCGAACTTTTTTAGTTGGTTAACCTATAATTCTGTAATCCTTCAGTATTTCTGCTTCATAGCTATATCACTCAGGACCACACATCCTTCTTCTATCCTAAAAGGAATGACTTGCAGCTAGCTTTCAACTGTACATCTCTGAGATGCTTCTGAGTGCTGTTTTGTAATTACCCTTGAAAGATTTACGACATGATCTTCTGACACAAATATCACTGAGGTAATGATTGGCATGCCTTTGAGGGGTATTTTCCCAGCAGACACAAAGGACAAATACTATATAAGAACAGAACATAAAACCAGCCTTACTGAGTCAGACCAATAGTTACCAGCCCAGTATACCATATCCATCAGTAGCCAGTAAGAGATTACTATATAAGAGTGTAAAAATAGAGCTATCATATGGTGAAACATCCCCCAAATACTCTCAAAGTCTTCAACAATTTATCTTCTGAATAGTTTTTAGTTGCAATTTACCTTTCTTTGAGGAGACCAGACGCGCACACAGAATTCAAGATGTAGGACCATCATTGATACATATAGTTGCATAATGTGTAATTGCACTCTGGTTTTTATTCTCTTGTCTCCCTCTGACAATTCTTTACATTCGCTTTTGGTTAACTGAGCACTGAGTTGACATTTCAGTGGAACAAACCACCACTGCTCCATCATTGGCAATTTGTACTCCAGCAGTGTCTACAGACACAGTCAGATACTGTATTCTACTATGTTGAAACTTCAAATAGATATTGAAGAAAGATTTTGGAGTCTTTAAAAGGGCAACAGGTGCATAGAAAATACATATATAGAAAACATATCAAAAAATCAGGGCAATTTTACAGCAATAAGCATGAGAGAAATCACCAACTCTCATTGGAATTATTTTGTGAAAGATTTGCTACTTTCTAAATAGCTTCCAGTAAAATATGATTAAAAATTAAAGTAGCACAGAAACATAATGAAACAAGGACTGTGACTGAGCCTTTTCTCTTTTCTTATGACTTACTTTGATCTGAGCAAGGGAATCACCAACTTGCAGAAGTTTTTCATTGTAATACCATTCTGGCAGTCGAGGCTTATATTTGATCCAAATATTAAACAAAGTATTTGCTCTAAAAAGAAAAATACAGGAAAAAAGGTTTCATATTAAACTGGCAGTAGACCTGTCATAAGAAGTAAACAAATCAGGAAAACATCAAATTGTGAAAACCTCTTTCTTCCAAATCTATTTGAACCTCTACGTATTTCAAAAAAAGTGCTCATTAAAACTGGATTTAACAAGCAGCCAAGGACATTTCTGGGTTTCAATTCTGTCACCAGGTTTTATCACACAATTAAAATAGGATGAATTTTCTCCTGTGTAAACTCTTATTCAAATGTCTTAGTATTAATCCTTTCGCATTGTTCAAACATAGTCAAAAGTGGAAAATCTGTCTTACCTTTCAGCTGGTATTTGAGAGGGTCTGTTTGGTATTTTAAAGAAAGTGAATGTATTACAGCTCAGAGCAACTATTGGACTGGAAAATACAAATGTTAAGAGCAGGAAAAAATATCCCAAAATAACAATGCATGTCAGGCAACAGCAAACTTAGGAGCTGGTAGCCATGGAATATACCATAGAGATATAGAGTATACAAAGCTATGGTATATAGAGCTATACCATAAATCACAAAAGAAGAAAGTAATTAGAAAGCCTCGAGCATGAACTGCATTTGGCAGGAAATGTTCAGGAATTTTAAATCATAAAGGGTAGGATTCAGAGAGAAGCAAATGACACATTTGTTAAAATAGAAAGGATTTTATGGCAATAGTTGCAATGCTCTTCTCTTGCCTCTGCCTGATATTCTAGCCACGGTTGTCATCAAGGATGACTTCATGAAACGAATTACTTGGCTGAACCAGTAAGCCTTCCATACCCAGTAACTGGCTGCAAGCAGTTTGCCTTCTCTACAGGGGAACTGACTACACAATGCCACTATTACGTCCCTACTGACTGCTGTTTGACAGGCTACTGCCTTCATGTGTACAACTCTCCCACTTCTTTAAGAAAGCTACATTCAAACTGGAAAATAATCATTGATAAGACAGACTGATAATAAGCACATGGATTTTTCAGAAAAGAGTCCTGTTACCAAAATATTAATAGTACTGACAACGTTCACAGTGTCAGGTTATCGCTTACATTTATTCTCTTAACAAATCACTTGTGAAGAAACATCAGCAAAGAGTGCCTTGTGAAACCACAACAGCTAAATTATTCATAGGTAGCAATGAAGAGAGAGAAATTAATGTTTTAAAATAACATTCTAGCTGAATTCTTACACATAAGCCTTATGCTTACTGGTGTAAGGTAGCTGGAACTTTTCCGTCTCTTAACATAGTAATGGTAGACTAGAACACAAGACACCTTTTTAAATTGTTTTCTGACATTCAGAGACTTGAAATCCATTCTCACAGTCTCCCAGACAGCTCTACATTTCAGTTTATCAGAAGACTCCCAATAAAAAAGGGCACAATAAGTAACATTTTTTTCCACACAGAAAGCTGTGAGCCACCTTCACATTTCAAGGTGAAACAGATGGCTGCATGAGAAACCTGTCAAAATGATCTTTACACCAAAGCATTACAACAATCATAATCCTTTTTTTCTAAAAGTATCATCTTAGCACAATTCTCAGTTCTTCAAAGTAAGCAGTAAAGAAATAAGTAGGACATTCTAGAGGTGTATCCTAAAGGAAAAATGCAGTAACAGCACAAACTAGGCCAAAAGCAACAATCTGAATAAAATTTTCTAAGGCATTATGTTTTTAAAGGAAATCACAGGCCAGTCTAATGAAAAGCACCTTCCAAATGGGGAATGAGTCCCTCCTGGTCCCTCAATAAGCAATTAACAGCCCTGTGTGGCTACTGGCTTCTTATGCTGAGAGAAGTAACCCACTCCAGCTAGCAGAGAGAAATCTGCAAAAAGGGCCCAAAAGAAAGGGATCTGTCAGGCATCTGAGCAGAGCTCCCTTGGACTATCAAGGGAAAAGCATAGGAAAAGACTTCCAGAGTCCAGGAGGTTTGATGGATACTACTGGGGGGG
>NW_010162730.1:12734-20067 GCF_000695765.1 Mesitornis unicolor | reverse complement strand
AAATATAAATATAAATATAAATATATCAGCTATAACCTCTTTGGCTGGCTCATATTTGTAATTTCACTGAAAGTTAGCATAACTTGAATTCAACACCCTAGAATTTGTGATTTGGCCCATTAAAATCACTCTTACTGAATAGGTTCCCCTCACTACAAGGTAAAGAATGCCTTTAATTACCTTCCTTTCTCTTGCTTACAGGCTTTTCTTGCTTACTCATCTTCCTCATCCCATTGCCAGGGCTGTTCAAAAACACTTGAGCAGGCAGCAAATCTAGGACAGGAGAGCAGAAGTGCAGGCAAAGTTAGCTCTACTTAACTCACAGGAAAGGAAGTTTCTGCACAAGAAAGGAATTATGTGAGAAGAAACTACTTGTTTCCCGAAATTTGACATTCACTGCTTAAATATCAGATCAAGCCCACTATTTGGAATGAATCAACAAGCAGAAAAGCCCAAAATTTATTTGACCCACAGACGCACAAAAGTGTACGTTCTAAAGATATATAAATGCCAGAAGTATTCAATAAGGTGGAATGTATTTAATGTAATAAAGAATGTATATAAATATACATAACTGCATTTCCTATGCTAGCACAAATACTTTATTTGCTAGGACAAGCTGAGAATTTCAGTGGAATGCACTTACACATTGTCTTCTATTGTTTAGTTATGCAAAAGCTTTTCTTAGAGAACTATATGCAGAGACCCATATATCTCATTTTGACATGATCCCAGAAAAAAAGCAGTAATAATTTGACAATTCAGCAAAAAGTACTCCTATTCAGTCTCTTGCATTGCATCCATCACTATACTATCAAAGCCCCTTCCAGTGGAGCAGTAAACAACATGGCTAACACATGTCACACATTCATTCTTTCTTCCTCTCCCCAAGGGGACAACTGTCTGTGGTGTTTTTCTTTTGCTTTTTCTTGCACATGCAGACTACCGGGGAAAATTTATGCTGGGGAAGCTAGGGCGAAAGACTTGTGTTACTGTCAAAAATTACAAACTCTGCGATGATGCTTCATCTTTGTGCAAAAGCATTACAAGCCCAAGCAGAGATTAATGTTGTCCTTTGAGTAAAATAATCTTTTAGCCTTATATACAAAGTTGCTCTCTCGTGTTGACCTACCCTAAGTACTTACTGCATAAAGCATCTGATGAGGCTTGAGTCATCAACATTGTAAAAATAAACAGACTATTGGTGAAAACATGGTAACAGCTGTCCACTGGAATTCTTGAAAGTCTAAACTTTTTTCCATTAGCAGACACACTAATTTATGTAATGAAATGTTGAAACTACTTACTCACCAAGAAAAGCTTGTCAACATTTTCCCAACAAAACTCTTCCAGCAGAAAAACTGGTTTTCTGACTAAAATTAATTTTTTACAGAAAGTATCTACTTTCTAAGGAAATTTTTCCTGCTTGTTGAAAAAATAAAAACTTGAAAACTTTTTGAAACCCATTCTCTGAAAAGTTCTAGTCACAGGCATAAACTTAGCTTCTTTTCACACATCTTGACAATGTTTAGATCTGTTGACAGTGTTGTTATCGAGAAATGCCGAGGGGACACGGACAGAAATCTGTTTCATGTAGCTCATTTAAGTGAATACCTTCTACCATTTGCTATCCCAGTGCAGTCAGTATGTCCAGAAATAGATAGAAACAACCGTGTGCAAAGGGTGGCTGGTGATAAATGCATCAAAATTAAAATTCAAGGTTCAAAAACCTTGACAACAGGAGGAATCCAGATTTGAAACTGACAGCAAAATGAAAAGAGCAAAATTCTCATTATAAGTATTTCCATGGCGATCTGGGGAATTTAATCCTAGAAAGCTGCATCACAACCGGGTGCAGGTTGACCCTGCTCTCCTAGAGGACCAAGAGACTCACTGCCACCTCTGGGTATTTATTCCCATTAAGTTTGTGACACCCTGCTTCCACAGTTTCAGGCCAGGAAGAGCATTAGGAGAATACCTGTGTACAGAGGACCAGATCTAGCACCAGTGCTGAAGCCTGGAAACTCATTTTGGCTTTTTCTATTCAGGGTCTAAACAATCTTCAAATTTCTTTGTTAAGACCTCAGAGTTCATCTCTAATTTAAGCAGCAACTACCTGCCCACTTTATTCAAAACATAGTAGTGCTCCAAATAGCTCATTTCTTATTAAATTTGTCTGCTAACTAGTATTAAAAGTCTATTTTCAATTGTTCATTTAAAAAAAACAACAAAAAAACCACCCCAACAAAACCACATGAAAAACTCATGACCAACAAAAAAAAAAGCTTTACCTTGTTCTAAGTCTGCTGTGAAGATGACCCTTATGAGACCTAGTCTTCTGGAAATTTTAGGCAAACACCCCCTCTAACTCAGATGCCTGGAGAGAAGGCACACCACAGGATCAAGAGTACTAGCTACAAAACAAAAAACAGATGAGATAAAACCCTGGAGTTTTATCTCCTTCTTTTCAACTTCTTATCAGCTGTTCCCCCAGCTCTCTCTCTATCAGGTGTGTCAATAATTCAATCAGGTTGCACTGCTTTGGGGCTAATTGATCTCTCAGGCTTTGGTTAACTTGTTATCTCTGCACAAATGACGTTTAGTCTTACAAGAGGTCACAGTGGCTCTCAACATGAAGTTATGACTACAATCTCCTTTCTGGAGATGTAAATGGTTTCTTTCAAAACAAAAGTATAAAAACTGAGAGCCTCAAGAATTCAGATTAGAGTTCATTTTCATCAAGTCACCTAGTTTGGAGCCTGCCTAACATCCACACAACCTGTTCTTCAAATAAGTTCCAGTGTTGTGTCCTGCTGGTGTTCTCCTGAATACCAGGCCACATTGTATATGTAACACTGTGCTGGGTCAAAAGTGACAGAAACATGACTGGCCAACACACACAGCTGCCAAGCAGAAGTGTTAGACGTTAATACTGAAAAACGTGATTATGTGAAACCTTTCCAAGAGAACTCTATAGACATTCATAAGTCATGCAGCTTCTTGAACATTGTGACAGTCAACACTGTCCTAATGCAGTGAGTCATCACAGAAGAAAACACAGGGCCATGTGTAGTAAAAGGCAACTGAATGCTCTACCTGTCACCTGTATATGCCTGTTGGTTGAGTTTAGTTTGTCTTATTTTGCTACTACCTTCATACGAAGATTTTGCAGGGAGAAAACTCATGTCCTCATGGGACAAAAGTGCATCCTCCACTGCTTTTGGAAGGCATCCTGCAGGGTGCTCCAGAACCTGGAGCTGGGATTGACATATCCAAAATTAGTTTCTACAGTGTGGTTGCATTATTCCATGTTTTGAAGGAGGATGGGAAGCTCCCTTTTCTGACAAAGGCACTGTGTGTTTTGGCCATGAGTGGCACCAGTTGTTCACAACCTTCCTTCTCATCAGCTGGGGAGGAGCAGACTTATATATTGATATTTTCTGTACAGTCTCTTTAAGCAAACCCTGAAACTACACATGCATAAATGTATTAAGCTCCAGGAATGCAGATAGGGAAGTGAAGACATCAGTTGCGTGATTTTTTATATCTGCACTCCTGTCAGCATGAATGCTGAAATCTCTAGAGGTAAAAGTCTGGAGTATTTCACCATCATTGCCAACAAGGTATCAGTAAACTCCATTATGAACCCTCTGGGGGCATGGTAAATGAACAAAAATGTATGTTAGCCTTGGCTCTGTTTTCCATCGTTAGATGAATGAATTAAATCAAACGTGTCTGATCTGAGGGACCGCTTGGGTTTTAAAGTTTGAAGGGATGATAAATGAAGTGTAGCCTTTCTTTCTCTCTTCTCTGAGTTTGTGATGAGCCCAGTGGCCTGCTGAGGGAAGGCAGGCAAAGAGAGAAAGAAGGAACAGACTGACACTGTATTTGCAGTGTATTCTGCCTCGGTGTCCATGATAAAAGCTGTATGATATGCAGCATCTCTGAGAAGTCTGCATATGGTATCGTGGCAGGTAATATTGCATTCATACTAATGCCTTTATAGGGGTAAATAACACGATGTTCTTCAGCCAACTGGTTCAAGTAATTTCCAAGCCTCAGTGTCCACACTCATAAATATAGATATACCTAAGACTGGTTTGACTCAGGCACCTTAGCTGTGTTCTTTCACTGAACATCTCTGTGAAAGAGCCTCTCTCTCTCTCTGCTCAACCACAGATGGAGCCTATGGAGACCATCTTCCTAACTGTGTCAGTAGGTTAAGGGTCCTAACTGCAATTTCTCATGCATTTTCTTCTATCACCTACTTTTCTTGAATGCAGTTGGGTTTATCAATGGCATGATTGCGAAGACAAACTCCTGCAGCAATTTCTGAAGAGGAGCCTACCCCCACATGCCAGTACCCAAGGAGAGTTCTGGTTCTCCAGAGAGGAGTAACAGTGATAGCTGGGAATGAAGGGAGCCTGGATTTTACTTCCAATCTGTCATGGAGTGTTGTGTGACTGATCTTGGGAAAATCCTTTTTACCTCTCATTACCTCCTTTTCTCTCCCACTCATTTTCTATCTTATCTCTTCTTGTTATAAGCTCTTTGAGGTAGGAGCTGCCACTCTATATGCAGAGAACCAGGAGACCTAAGGTGAACATTACATGATTAAATCATAAATATAGTTCCTTGGTATGCACTTGTGATTAATAAACAACTTACAATTAGGGAAATCTGCTTCTACAGAGTAGTAAAATGACACTAGACACTCAAGCGATTAACCTTAACTTTTGAGAATCAGTGGCAAACTATGGACTACAGCCTTGAAATCTTGACTGCTAACATCTTGAGGCAGTTCTTGTTCTCTTTGTATGGACTCTGCTAAGTTGGAATTACTCTATCCTTTCCAATGCTATACATTCAAAGCACTCAATTAAAACAAAATCCTCTAAACTTATATAACAAATGCACAAATGTATTTAGCTCCAAAGTATTACGGATCCAGAGTTGTCTTTACATGTCACAATCACATTTTCTTACCCATGCTTTTACCATGTGTTGTAAGCATATGGCATGTTGGCAATGCATGACAAGAATGCACGAAGTATGGTGTCAAAAAAAATCCTACCAAGAAGTTTGAGAAGCTGCCTACTACTCTTATTTGCTCTTGAGTAAGTCAGGCATCTTCTAAAGTACTCATTTTCTTATAAGCTGAAGAATGTTTCTACTATTGCCAGAGGCTTTTATTTTCACACTAAATAGAAATATGAAGCACTGGAATGGGTTTAGTTCAGTTGGTTTACACCAGTGGAGAGTATAAGCCATTTAATCCACAAGGCTCCTACATGTTTTCCTCACAGGCACAGAAATCCTGACTTTTGACTGCCTGTGTGCAACACCAAAGCTATACTTCTACTATTCATTCACTAGCTACCACCTTCTATTTTCATTATTCAGCAGATGAAACAGACAATTAGGTGCTACTTAGTCTATACTACCAAGTTATATAGTGCGAAGGACACTTTCTTGCCACTGAAAGCTGAATGTGCACTTCTCAGAACAGTCTGCAGCACAGTTTTGGCCTGGACCAACTACCACACCCCTAAACCATTTCTCAGCATGGCTTGGGGGTGTATTAATAATGTGGAAGTAGGTTTCACTGTGCCAGATGCCCTTGGGGCCAGGGAATAGTCATGTTTAGTTTACCCCTAGAGACAGAGCAAATATGAAAGAGCTGGTGGCATCTGATCTGAAATCTTAAGATTCAATCAAAGCCTCTTAACAGAGAATGAGGCTCTATACCTCTTGGTTAGTCAGTGAAAGCAACAGGTATGAAAAAGATCTAGTCACTGTTTTAAAGAAAGCGAGGGCTACTCCCTCTATAAAAGGCTACAATAAAGCCTAAGGTTAATGTCCTCCTCAACCACTCTCTGCTCTGTCCCAGACGATATCCTCAACCCCTACTCCAAATCTTGCCCAACTCCTCAAGCTGACCCTTAAATGTTCCTGCTAGGTGAACTGGCTGTGCCTCCAAATTTTTGACAGCAGTAGGAAGGCAATTGCAGTAAGAAGCAGCAGGAGGAATCAGCCAACAGTCAAGACTGTGTCACCTCACGCTTACACTTCCCAGCCAAATCCTGCGTAAATACAATTTAAAGTGATTGAAAAATGGGCCCTGAGCTGCAGAATCTGAAGGAAGGCTGCAGCCATCACATTTTAAAATTGCTTTCTAATGACATCAAAGTGGCTATTTGTTATGCATTAAAACTTCCTGGCTTCAGGACACTAGAAACAGTTTTTAACCAGGCCACAGAACATTTATCTCATCTACTAGACCAAGTGAGTTATTTTTGGTACTGAATACCCAAATTCACTCATAAGTCAGGGTGTGGTAAAAAGAGTAACCTTGTTTCAGCTATTGGAATACTCGACAGCATGCCAGCAGGTATTAAGCAGGCTGAACATGTCCAGCTAAAAACACTGACAGGCAGTGTGAAAAGCAGCAAGTTAAACAATGAGTTACAGTGTGCTTTCGAAGACCACACTATATAGCTAGTGGTAAGTAGTGTATCCTAGCAGCTCAGAAAGAGACAAGGAACCAACCATACACAGCTGCAAACCAGAGAAGTTGCTGCCAGGATTATTATAGTAGAAGTCAGATAAATAACAAGACCTATATAGCAAGGCTGCCTAGCATTGTCAAATCTTGCCCATTGTAAAGTGGGCAATACTAAAAATACCCACAGCCCTCCTTATCTTTAAGGTGTGTTATAGTAACTTTCCCACATCGCACAAACATAAGGACAAGTGATACAGCTGTAATCAGTATAACATCAGATCCATTTATGAAAACAGACCTGTGTTTTCTATTTGACAGCACCTCGGGCTAAACCTTAATGGCCAGTCACACGTTTATGGAACACACATTTTCCTCACTGTTATAAACTACACATCAGTTGTGAAGTAACTCCTCTTTATAGAAAGGCAAATTCAGATAATCATGTGCACACAAAGTAAAGCATCAACTGACATCATTTAAAGGATGTAAAGACATCCCCTTTCTCTTGATTGCACTTAGCAGTCTCAGCCCTGGTAGATGTTGGTTAGTTTTACCCCACAGGGTATAAAATGAGCACACTTTTTTTTTCCTTGTGGCAGTAAAGGAAAAGGAAAGCTGGAGTTTTGGGTCTGTAGTGTGCTGCTGGGACAAGGGGCAGAGAAACCCTGAGCTCCAGCCGTCCCAGTCTCACTCCCTTTTTTCCCTTCACGATCACAGGACTGAGACAGTGCTGTTTCAATACTTTAACAATCCAGAGCAGTACGTATTTCTCAGTGTCTCTGTTCTTTAAGGTTTCCCACTTGATCTTTCCTCAGTTCTCTCTACTGC
>NW_010162730.1:0-12703 GCF_000695765.1 Mesitornis unicolor | reverse complement strand
AGGAATGCAAAAGCAGCAGCGTTGTGAGCTCCTTCAAGTCACCAGTCTCCATGTAGCAATGTAGTTATAAAGGGCAGTGACAAATGAACCAAGCAACTCTCTCGACATGTTCAGTTTCCTCAAAGACACTGAAATCAGTAGAACTGTTGCAAGCAAATTAACGTCATTAGAAATACGGTTCTTGGCAGAATTTGTCGTAGTATACAGGTTCTTTTTAAGAGTTACAAAAACTGTTGACCAAGGCACATCTATAGCCTATAATAATCATCACAATTAGAAACAATTGATGTTAATAACTTTGCTTAATCACAGACTAATTTCTTCAAACACAGCTTAAACACAAGATCCAAATTAGCTTTATATGAAAAGTTTTAAATTACTATTATTATGCTATTAGGACCATTTGGGACAAAGGAAAGACTGACACAGGTGCTAAATTCTATAAATAATCCAGTTTTTAACTAATTAATGGCTTTATATGGAAGTCTTTGGAAATTCATCTATTACTTATAAAAGAAGAACTCAAGTCTGGTGAGGATATACTGCACTGTTCAGAAGTAAAAAAAAGAGATTAACCTCTTCTTCACAAGCCAAACAAGACAAAGTTGTAACTTCTGGCCAGTACCTCCCTGGTGTTAAATGTTATTGATATTTTATGTACTTGAATGGACCAGAAATATCCTAACAAAGACATCTTAACTTTAAATGTTTTCTAACTCATTCTTGTTACACTTTGATGGTGGAATTCACCTGCATCAACTGAGTTAGTGAAGCTTCTGTTCTTGAAAGAGGTCTTACCTTGGTAAATTTATTGTTATTATATAGATATATTTTAGGTATTTAGGTAGTGCCTAGAGATGACAGCATAACTCCAACAGCAGAGGTGCAGAGATCTCTTCTCTTGCCAAAACACTCTGCAACCAGTTGGTTAGCACTTGCTTGAGTGATGATGGGTTTGAATCCCATCAAACCTGATTCGCTGCATAAAACCCAGCAGCAGTGTTATTTTAGAAGGAAATGGCCATAACAGCATTTAATCCTGTTGACGTTCATGAGGCATGTTCATAACATACACTTCTGGCTGAAGACACTGAAGACACAGAAATAGTGCAACAGAGAGGTTTCTGGATCCTTGTAATTCAGTAAGATGGAATCGGTGTGGACTTACTCAGATGTGTGGTGCAGGCTGTGAGCACCCTTCTAGACATGTGGGCATCTCAGAAGTGAGGGGGAGGCACACAGAGGTTAACAGGTTTGGGAGCTCTGCATTGCAGCTCTGGACTAATCTCTCTCTCTGCCTTCCATACCCATCCTGCTTTAGGTCCCCCATTTTTTTTACCAATGAACATTTTAACCAGCAGTCAGGGAACATATTTTAGCTGTGATTGTAGGTTCTGAGGAAAATAGCTGGGACAGTGCTGTTATGCAGTCTGAAACACGTGTACCACAGTGAGACTTACTTTGTCACTTGATACAAAACAATCAGACGCCACTACTTACAAGTCAACTCAGTTATAACACAGTTTGCTTTTGCACCTAATATTAGTTGTAAGCATTTTAGGGACTCTATACTGCATGGGTGAAGTGTTTGATTTAAAACAAGGCAGCAAAAAGCCTGGTAAATGGCTTAGTTGCATTTAAAAATGCCCATCCACATCTGAAAAGAAAATCGCACTAAAACAATCACACTAGTCTAAAATTGAGCGATCAGATTCTATTTTCAAATGATTGTAAAATTGGGGTAAAAAGTGTAAATGGAGCTGAAATGCAACACTGTTTATCAACTATGTTCTAGAGGTCTCCCTTCATTTACTTTTTTTTTAATCTAAGGGGGAGGAAAAAATAAGGTACTGCTGTTAGTACATTATTTTTCCTTAATGCACAAGATCAGTAATTAAATATATTTCTGCTGGTCTTGTGGCCATATGCCCTCAATATGTAAAAATATATTAGCTTCTTTTTTTTTTTTTAATTCCTTTTGTTCTCAGTACTGACTGCCTGTCAGAGTGAACCCTCCAGATTCCTGTGTGCTGGTATCCATGGGCTCTTTCTTGCCAAGCTGCCAGTCTGGAGCGTCACACCTTACTGCCTTTAAAGATTGCCCTGCAGAGATAGAGGAAAATGGCAATTTTTACATGATGCAGTCTGGCGGCCCAGGAGATTTGAAATCAGAACTGGTGCCAAGATTTACCCAGGAGAGCAAGCAGAGGCAAAACAGAGAACCTGGGCCAAAGGAAAAAAAAAAAAAAAGGGGAAAAAAAGGAAAGCAAAGGAAGAGGGGAGTGAAAGGGAGGAAAGCGTGACAAAGCGGGAGCAGGTTTTCTGATAAAGGGCGGAACGCAGGGCTAAGCAATGGACACTACATGTTGTTTGCATGTGTTTATTAAGAGGGTCAGGGTCCTAAAGAAAGTCAAAGGGAAGAGGTCGGCTTTTTTGCATGCCCCAAATTGTAGTAGATTGCAGAATGTAAATGAGACAATTATTACACCAATGCTCATCAAGCTGTGCTGGAAAGACTTCAATAGCCTGATGAATATGCATGCAAATTTGTTAATTAAGTTAATTATTCTGCTGAAAATTCATTTGTCTTCCAAGGACATTTTCCCAATGATTTTAACATGCTTGTGCCATTAGTCATGCTCCATGCTATTTAACATTACTTTTTGTCCACTTTTTCTTTTTTCCTTCCTTCCTTCTTGCTTTTCTGTTCTATACAGGGTTTTTTGGGTTTTCCTATTAAAGCTTTAAAGCCAGATGATTGGTTCTCTTAATTGACTCCTGCAATGCTGGAAGGTGCTAGCAGCCAGTTCCATAGGAATCCCTTAAAACCAGATTTCATTCAAATACTTGCTTCATGTATAAAAAGTCCCTAAAATGTCACCAAGGAAAGAGCGGGTGCCAGGGGAATCAGAGGCAGGAGGGAGAGAACCTATCTGGCATCATTAGAGCTGGAGTCTGAATGAGTCCAGGCAGTGAAGGGGAGGAATAAATCTGTCCCTGCTGCAGGCTATTTCCTCGGTCAAAGCCTTGGTTTGGCACGGGGAGTTACCTTGTTCTGAAAGGTGCGATCTCCTCACACCTCCCTTCCCTCTGCCCGCACAGCTATACACAAGAACATATGCGTACAAAGAAGAACAAGAACTGAGATACTTTTCTGTCACCATGAGGGCCAAAACCCGTTACCATGGCAACCAAAGAGAATAGTGAGTTTAAAAATCATGTCTAAATGGCAAAATTAGATACTTTAAAGAAACAGAAGGATTTTTTTTTCTTCTGTGAAAGAAAGCATGTTATTGTTACAACTTTGCATGATTACACTCTGAAAAAATCAGGACCTTTCTCTGTCCATTCTCAAATCCCCACAATTTGAAAATGTCAGCGTTCAATGACTATTTTACATTTCTAATATTCATTAAGCTTTTTCTGTAACTCCACAGCACCTAGCTGCTGGTTCCTCCTAAGTTCACTTACTCTTATTCTGTTATACACTTATTCTGTTCTGTGGGACATGAAAAATAAATTACTTGTTTTTTTCAGGAAACGGGAAAAATCCCAATATGACCATGGGATGCTTTCTGCCTTCCTACGGCAAGAAGGATACCAGGAAAAGCTTAATAGGAAAGGAATTATAAGGAAAGGAAAATTGCATATAATGGAGTTTAAGAAAATCAATTGGCAATATTTCTCTTTTGTGCAGTTCTTATACATTACACAGTCTGAATGGCACTGTAGTGTCACATAGATCGTAAACCAATTAGGATGATATTTTAAACCTTGTAATTTCTGTAATTCCATCTGCTTTAGATGGTTTAATTAGTGAAAGTTACAAAAGCCAAATATATTTGAATATTTTGAAATCAAGCCCAAAGGCAAGAAATAAGAGTTACCGAAAACACTTGATGTGCAGTGGGGATATTGCATGAGTATATGAAAAAGGGGAGGGGAAGAATTTTTGGTTTTTTTTAAATGGAAGATGGGTTAAACAATATTAGTGGTGAAATCCTAGTCTTACAGAAGACAGTGGCAAAATCACCAACTCAAAAGGGTAAGAGTTTATCCCAAATGAAGACAATCTTTAGTCCTGTTTTAGAGCTGTTTTTCTAGCAGGGATATCGCTGCTTTCTTAATTACCTAGACCCTGTTCCACTTATTCTGAAATCAAATACAAACTCCTCTGTGGGGATTCTGACTGAGCCCTTCATTTGCAGTGTGTAGCTGGGGCCCTCTACAATATTTCTGACTTTAAAATTGTGGAAGGAAAGACTGGTCAATGAATATAGTCCTTTTGTTCCCAGAAGCTCTGTCCTGAAGTTAAGTGCCCCTACTGTTTTGTATCTGTAACCTTTGCCAGTGAACTGGTGAATACTTTGATTAAAAACTACTTCTCACTTAGCTGGTATTACATACAATATATTCCTGCTCTCATCTTTTTAAAGTTTACAGTGGACCTGACAGTGAGAAATTAAAACCCATCGTTTTCTGGTGTGCTTTCAAATTGCTAACAGTCAAACATCATAACATGGAAAGCCATCGTGCTGGGATCTTCACTTTTGCAAATAGTCCAGGAGAAGTCCATGAGAAAGACAATTTGCACGGAAGAGGGTTACACAAAAAACCTATGAAATCACTTTAAGATATTGGAAAGAAGAGTAATCTCTCCTTTTTAAAAGGAATGTATCAGAACTTTAAGAATGCCAAAAACCAATTAAACTATTAGCGCCGTACCGTGTTTGTCTAACAATGGTATTTCTCCTGCACAGCAGCTGAGCGTTATTATGGACCACGAGTAGCTTCAGTCACCGGTGACTGACAGCAGCATACTGAAGACAGGGTGTGTGCTATTGCGATGTCTGTCACCCTCTGATTGAGCCACCATAGGTGTCCAGGGCTGTCCTTGCTCACTCTGAAATATTTCAAGGTAAAACAGTTACTCATACAAAAAATGACTTGTCTTTCCACTTAACAGGAACACAATAATAGAAGTGAGCTATTAATTCATGGTATCTCCTACAGTTTAAACAAATCACTTTTGTTCCAGCTGTTGTCAGAAATGTCAAGCCAATGAAAATATCTAACATAACAGCAATTGTCAAACAGTGAAAATGAAATTGAAAAATTAAGGGGAAACAACAATTATGTAGAAGTGTTTTAAAAAAAGGGACTTTGTGTAATGACTGTGTCATTACAGCGCAACAGTTGCAAGAAAGGTTTTACCAATAAAACGAGGCACATCTCACCCTCTTGCATATTTGATTTGGAAGCCATTTGCAGTGTGGTACTCCCAGTTAAGAGGAGAGGAGAAATGAAAAAACTTTCCCCTAGCCAAAATTTAGACCCTTGGTGTCAATCAAAGTCATATCACAAGCAGCTGTAAAGATGAAGGACACCTCCTGCTCCTGGGATTACACAGCTGTTTGACTCTTGCTCTGTGTAACGCAGACAACCAGTTTGCTTTCCTTTCCACAGCCTAAAAATTGCATCTAAATGTCATTGTGACAGTTGGTAATTGCCACTGTAGGTGCCGTGAACGTACCTTTCTTCCCAGTTCACAACTCACTGGCAAGAAGTGGCCTGAGCTTGCTCTTAGAGTTTCTGAGAGCAACGGAGTCTTTCACTAGCAGCTCCATTACACATAAAATGGTCCAGCAGACCAATATTTTGGGCACACACTACCAAAGTCCAGAAGAATCAGTAGTTCAAGTAATCTCTTTTGGGAAACATCTGTGGATATACACTCTATTAAATGAGGAAATTTGGTTGAACCATGGATACATCACTTATATTAATTTAGCAAAAAAAAGAAAGAGCTATTGCTTAGCAGCTGAGAGCTTCCTTCCATTGTAGAGCTCTAGTTCCCTTGCCTTTGCTTCATATTTCTTTCTGCTCTGAATCTCATCAGCACATTTTGGAATTAGCTGCCTGCCTGTTCTTTGGCAATTCATGACTCCATTGCAAAGGCATCAAGGATCTACCCATACGGACAATGTTAGGCAATTCAGGAGCAACAGAAGATCAAGATAAACATTTATTCCTTGACAAGGCAGAGGTAAAATAAAATAAACAAGATTAAAAATCCAGAACTATGGAGAAAAAAGAAAGAACTAAAGAAAGAAACTTATTCAGACTTATTATAGCAGAACACTACTCTACTATAAGGGTTAAAATTCCCTCCACAAGTTTGTAATATGGCAAAATTCAACCCGTACCTCCCTACAGGCATAGTCAGTAGAATTAGACGTCAACGAGATGCCTGATACTCAGTGTTGGGGAGCCAATCTCTCATCTTCTGTGGAGGAACCATGGGCTGCTCTGCACTGGCAGCCTCCCTGCTGTCCGGAGGCCCCGAGGCTCAGCTGCCCGTTGGCTCCCTCTGGCAAAGGGGAACAGCGCAGATCACTTTCCCCAGTGTGAAGAGCAATAAAGAGGCATCTCCCTGCCCACCACAAGGAGCAGCTCCTGCGCTGCTGTCCTTCCCATTGCTGAAAACCAAATCCTACTAGCCAGCTCTCCATAAACTCTCATTTCCCCTTCTGGCAGTAGCAGCACCCATGGGTGAGTTATTAGGGCCCACAGATTCATCACGGGGGGGAGCTGTTAGCAGCTCCTCTTTCTCATGTAAGTTACAGCCGCTTGCCAGATGTGCAAGGTCTGGCCTGCCGCACAGGACACAGGCATTCTGCAGAGTTGCAGCGGCTCCTTGGGCTCTGGACCAGGAGGTCTGTGCCTCCAAGGAGCAGTTTTATCATGTGATGGAGATAATATTGAGCCCTGGTATTTTTTACAAGCCAGCAAAGCAGTGAGAATGTTTCCATTTTTTCTTACACTATCTAAAATAATGGATAGAGAGTGGTTTACTGCTCTGACTGCATGTACTATTGACCTCCAACAGTAACTTTAGGCAGAAGTTTTGCCACTACATCTCAGTAGTGCCCTGTCCTGCTGCTTTCTCCCTCCAAAAGCATCATTCATGTTGCACTCAACTTTTACAGACTTAGAGCTGCACTGTCATCCTTCATGCTCCATTGCTCCTCAGAGAAGTATTTCATGTATCCTGAGGAACCATTTTCATCTGGGTGTTTCCCCTCGAGGATGCACACAACCGTTGTGCTCCTGCCTCCTCTGCTGCCTTTTCCATTGTTGTCTCTACTGCTAATCGCAGTTGTGACACAGAGGTAGCAAGGGGTGATAAAACCTTAAGACGTAGAACATTGCTAAGTCTGAGCCTTCAATTGCAAAAGAAACTTAGAAGGAGGGTTGACTCAGCACACTACTGCAGCAATTAAATTTCCTTTTTTTAAAATTCAACTCAGTCTATTTAAAAAAAAGGGGAGGGAAAGAAATGGCAATAGATTTATCAGTGAATTAGTCATGGCAGGTTTTGGCTCTTCTAAGGCTGGCAAAGCTGTGGAACTATACCTAATCCTGTCAGTCTTAAAATGAATATTGTAGCCCACTCATTCTGTGCACTAGAGCATTCACTGTGTTTTTCCCTCTGTGGGAAATACTGTATTAAACTTAGAAATTGCACAAGTCAAGGTGCACACATACAGTGCAAGCAGTCCTTGGGATCATGGCTGGAAATGCCCAGGCAGTCCAGAGGACAAGAGGTTCTTGTGACAGACCTCCAAAAAAAGGGGCAGAACTTTGTCAGTGGGACATGGCTTGCCAATGCCACAGTCACAATTGGACAAGAGGTCAGCATTTCTGATGCCGTTTGCCGATGGTTGCTGCCTTCTTTTCCTGTTCACTTCCCCTACGAAGGCCAACTCCATCTTGTTCTGACAGCACAGCTGTGTTGGTCAGAAGTGCGATGAGATGTGTTCTTTGACAGTGTAAGCTGCCACCACGCTCTGGCACGTTATTTTTCTCCAGTTATCATTAACACTTACAGCGAATAAACCTCTTAATGCAGATTGCCGCAAATCCCCATTTGTCTTCTGTTCTTTTAGGTGAAGAAACACAATATGTGTCTGTGCTGCAGTCACAACAAAGACGGTGAGTTCTGCCCACGGTCCAAGCTAGTTTTAAACCAGCAGCTGTGTGGAGGCAGAGCCACCCTACAGACAGCAAGAGATGGAGCAGCTCCTGCTAAGCATTCCCAGATAGCACAAATAAAGGCAGCTCACATACTCCTCAGTTACAGCAGCCACTCTTGGGTAGATACACGCTTGCATATGTCACAAGTCTCATGATAAAAGTCACAAATGTTTTCAGCTGAAGACGCTCCTGTGGCTTTCTTGCTAGTGATGAGATATTTGGGATTTCTCTCAAAGTCCCAGTATCATGCAATTGTGTCAGCATTTTCAGCCTCTAAATTATAAAAAGGAAAACAAAAAGTAAAACTTCAGCCAGGAAAAAAGTCAGCGAGGGAAAAAGTCAGCAAGCAAGACCTTCCTTCTCAAAAAAAACCAAAAGGTGGATGAAAGACAAATGTCTCTAGAGACTTTTTTGAGGGCTGGACACACGAGGTTGTTCATCACATTTTGATTTATTCTGTACTTCTTACAAGACTTCATCTGCTGGTTTCTGCAGTGAATGCCAGTGGAAGTTTTGTCATGCTTTGTGCTTGCACTAACGTATGCTTTTCCATTTTTGAAATTTCAGGAAATACATTCTGTGAGAGTCCAAAAACCAGCTACATCAACAATTTAGACTGCAGGGTTTTTTATGTTTACTTCAGCAACAGAGCACTTCAAGCTAACACATGGTAAAAGAATATTGGGTTCTTATCCTTCGACTCCTTGTCGTGATATTACCCCATCACCCAGTCCAAAGGAACAGGCACACAGCATAGTTCAGCTTATGTGATAAAGAATTAACAGATACACTGTTATACTGCCCGGCTCACAGAAGAACTGTGCACACCCAAACTGCCAGTGGGAGGTGGAGAAAGAAAAAAAGCAATAAAAGCCAAAAAAAGAGAGTCAACCAGCAAACCAATGCATACTTTCACTCTGTGGGTCACTACAATACATAATGAGAAGGAGGCAACAGCGTTTGCAAATGAATAAGTTAGGGGCAATAATTAACCACATGAGCAGTAATGTAAACTGAATTCAAACCTTCCTGAACAGATATTGATTGAAATCTCCTTGACCAGAACAGACCAGGGTTAACTTTCAGTGGATTTTATGACTTCGCTTTCAAAGGGGAGAAGGGAAAAATACAGATGCTGAAGATATACTACAGTTAACATGCACAGATAACATAATGCCAGTTAAAATATCCAATTCACTGGTAGAGATTTAGTGTCATTATTGTATATTCTGTTGTGTACTGTAAATTATCCCTTTTAAGCTTTTTTGAAATGACTCGAAGAAATACAGATTTCTTTGCAAAAGTAAATAGAGCACCATGATTTCAGCTTTTCCTTTCCTCCTTCCTGTCTTCTTTTCCCTCTGCTCTCTCACCACCACCCCCACTCCCTGTTTACAATTTCAACTGTATTTACTGATGTATTTACATCAGCAAATGTGTAAATGATGTAGTCGGGATGGTTAACACTCTGTTTAGCCAAGATCTTCAACCTTGAGCTTGCAAATGTTGCTGTGAGCACTGGTGGCTAAAGACAGAGGTTTTCAATTAGAGCTGTGCAAGTGCTTAATGCGTGCATCTGTTCTGCAGAAAGGCTAAACATCTTTAAAATTTTAACACAAGCACACTGACATTGCAAAAGGAAAATCAAATGTCATTGAGAAGAGAATGGTTAAAAAGGTTGCTGAGGATCTTATTTGCATTTTTTGGATGGCTAATTAGGTCACAAGGGTTAATATGTTAAAGAATGGTCTGTCTATTGTTATGTTGGCTGTCAAAGCCTATCTCAATCAAGCATAACTACAAATTACGGGGCAGCTGTCTTTGATCAAAATCTGAGTCCTTGTTTAGTCTTGGTTCAAAATAAAAAGCCTAACAGTTAATATTTTAAAATATCTTGTAGCCTAAGTGCCACTGTGAGCAAAAGTCCTACTGAGGAAAACAAAAGCTTTCTTATGAAAAAACAGGGACCTTCTCACAAATATAAATTGTCAGTCTTATGCGTTGTACCGGAATAAGGTATGGTGGTGTTGATGTCATTTTTTTCCTCCAAAACAAACAAGAACTTGTCCAGTACCACCCTGTTTCAGGAACTTTCACAATCTGAGCAACATTTGCTGAGGACTTATGTCCCTTCAGTATACTGAACTGGAACAAAAACACTATTACAATGGGCATATTCCCCCATTACAGTGAACAATCACTTGGCAGTCTAGGTTATCTTAATGGACACATCAGTTTCAACTAAGCTCTCGCATCAGTTCTGCCCTCTAATTACAAATGCAGAAAGAACATAATTCACAATTGCATCATAAAAAAGGAAGTTGTAAGTGATTTAAATGCATGTGTATGTTCTTTAGGAAACACAACGTGCAATCTGCCATGTTTTTTCCATGTACTGGGAACAAATCAGATGAAAAACCAGAGATTTCTCTTCCTCTCTTCCTTTATTACCTCAGTAGAAGAAATATTTCACTGTATGAATGAGTCTGTCAAAGAAGTAAACTGGTAGAAGAATCAAACACATTCTCCTGCTTTCTTCTTATACAGTAGAGGATTGAATAAAGCTGAGCAAGTACTTCACAGTTCTTAATTTATTTAACAAATTTTGATGTCTTCTGTCTGCAATCTGTCCCTGAGTGACTTTTTTTTTTTAATTCTCCTTAAAGAATTAGGAAAAAATTGACACATGGAGTTTTCCCCTCTTTTTGATCAATACCACATTTTTAAAAACAATTTTCTACCCACTTTTGATATGTTTCTTTGTTGCTGTAACTGCAAATACTGGATGAATTCTGCTACTGTTTTTGTTCCCAACTGAACATGGCTCATAAGCAATTTTGAACAGCTGTCTGATATGCCAGTTTGGGCAGATTCAACTAGTTATTACTGGAACACAACTTACTCGGTTCCCATCTCCCTGTCACAGTGGTTCTCAGAAGCAGGGTGCAAGTAAATGATTGCATTTAAAGGTTTTATTTTTCCTCTTAACTTCAAATTCACAGTTCCTATAAATATGCCTATTAGGAAACTTCTGTATGAAATCTATGTAAATAACCTGTAAGATCATTTTGACATGTACTCATTTCTCCCTGTAACACTATTTCCAGAACAGCAAAGGTACAAGCGAGAAGTCATTTTCTTTGGCCTATCAGCTATACTGCTTGCTTTTGCAGTTGTTACCAGCAGGCTGGGTGAACGACACCCTTGCTGTGATTTCCTTCCACAGCCCTATGTATGCTTCTGAAGAGTGGGCTGCAGGACTTGTCTCCACAAAGCAGATGCTCTTATCTAGCAATGAGCCTTACAGAACACCTACTACACGGGCTGGTATTGTGGGGTTTGTGGGTGTTTTCCCACCGAAACTATATAAACTGTTCATCAAAGTACAGGAGAGGACATCAGGAAAAATGGTGATGTGTCTGAAAGTTTTTGCCCATTTTTTTCCCCAGCTATGTCTAATATAAGCTGTCCTCTCACTACATTCCTCTACTCTCATTTAGTTTGCCCTGTAAGTTTATGGAAGTGATGGTATAACACAGAATTGAGCTTCTGAGCTGAATCTTTAGATCCCTGATGTGATGAGGTCTCCAAATGTATTTGGAAGGAGACCATCACCCACCAGTGATCTGTAACAGTTATAGGGTATTATCCCCATATTTCAGAGCTTTTGCCAGTCACCAGGAGAAACTCTGCATTTTCTTAGCTATACCTCCATCTTTTGACATACAGCATTGTTTTTGGGATATTTTTTCACCTTCTTCCTTTGAAACAATGTAGACTGGCCACAGCTATAAGCAGAATGGACCATTGTCCACCTTTTGTAGTCCTTTGAGATCTCATGCAGTAACACCTATTGAAAACCTCAAAACTTTAATTTTCACTTGTTTTCATGGTTGTCAGTCTTCTACTACTCGCTCTAAGTTTGTAACAGTATCTCAAGAGTCTTTGGCGCTGTGTGAGGATACATGGAGCTCCCTATTGTTCCTCCATCCCTTACAACACTTATTGTGGCTAAACAGCTGAGGAAAAGCAGTGCCCACATGCTCCCATCATTGCTCCACATTAGGAACAGATCTAGTTAGCAAATTGTGAATGAGGCTTGAAGCTTAACTATGTAAAGCTTTGGGGAAAAGCCTGGATCTACAGATTTCACTGATGTCTGTCTAAAGTTGAATTTGCACAGCACCTTAGCAAGCCCTGTCTGAAAAGCACACTTGGCCATACATGTTTCCCTGGACTTGACATCATTATCCAACAGAGATGCAATCCTACACAACATGTAGTGCTCATGTGCCAGAACGAAATGAATGGGATTTCATTGGTAGGTCTGAGAGCTTAGCAAGACAGAGTAAGGATTCAGCACCATACAAAAAGCACACCACAGAGGCTTTAATTGCGATTTAATTGCGCTCACTGAAACATGGTGGGATGACTCACATAACTGGAGTGCCACTATGGGTGGATATAGATTGTTCAGAAGGGATAGGAAAGGCAAGAGAGGCGGGGGTGTAGTTCTGTATGTTAGAGAATGTTTTGAAACCCTTGAGCTGGAGATTGAGGGTGACGGTAGGACCGAGTGCTTGTGGGTGAAACTCAGGGGAAGAGGTTGTAAGGCTGATGTTGTGGTGTGTGTCAGTTATAGACCACCTAGCCAAGAAGAAGAGAT
>NW_010162729.1:458-7939 GCF_000695765.1 Mesitornis unicolor | reverse complement strand
CCGGCCCAGCCCTAAACCACGACATCCATTTGCAAAACAACTTATACAGGAAAATTACATCACAAGTCCTTAAATAAAAGTTAGTTTACTAGCGCGTATTTCTTACCTTTCTCTTCAGAAAGAATCAAACATATGGAATACTGTGATAGTAAAGCTTTCACTCAATTTAACACAAGGGAAGAAAATCTGTATTTCAAATGCATCATTCAGACTTTACCCAAATGTTTACAGATCAACACAATATTTAAAAGTGTTCTAGTATTTAGTCTGTATCCCAGTATCTATAGCGATACCAGTAATACACCATGGCCACTGACCAATGGAATTACCAGTCTGACTTAGGGTCTTCTGAAATCTTTCCAGACAGCTGACAACATGGCAAACAGTTGCCCAGCAGGTTTACAGATGAACTGATGGCAAACTGGGAAAATGTCTCTTTAGGATCACAATTCAGAATGCTTCTGTTTAACATTTCCTTAGCCAAAGAATGATAAAAGATCACATAGTGTAAGAGACGCATGCAAACAAGAAATTGACATGGAAGATGTTTCATGCTATTCACAAGTTACATGAAGCTAGCATTTTAAGTCTTTTACACTACTGATAAACCCTAGCAATTGCAAATATTGCAGTTTTCATCTTTTAAAATAAAAGCTGACAGTCTGGAGCCTTCTCTTCTCTGGTTAACTTGCTTTACTGCAAACCCATTAGTCTTACTAAGAATGCTTACGTTTTATTAGACCAAAGTTCACTAATTGCATCTCCAAATGAAGATTTTAAATTATTTTTCTAAAGACATTCCAAAGAACAAAACTTAGAAACTTGGTATACTCAGCATACCAAAATATCAACCTATCTACCTAATCCATCACAGCTAGAAAGTCATACTTAATGAACAAAATAAACCACCAAAGTATAAATCACCAAGCACAAAGGAGATGTTAAGTCTACACGATCTTTGCAATCAAATAAGTTTTGGACCTTTGGTAAGTTGTGTTCTTTGTGGAGAATAAGTAATAGGCAAGTATAGTTTACATTCTCCATTTTCATGTGCCAAACCCTACCACAAAACACACTCCTAACCTTGACAGTTCATGCGATATCGATTTTGTCATGTGTGTCATTTTACTCACGTAAGCAAAATTTTACGAGTCATAATTGCAGGAAGTGTTAGAGCCAGAAAACAAATGCTTTACACAATGTAGATTCAAGTTCAGATGGTACCAGACTCTAATGATTTGGAATTCAAGATATTACACAGCTCATCGAATATTCTCCACTAGTAGACTGATGAAATAAATCAAGCCAATGATAATAGTCACGCATAAGCAGAGACATTATTTATTAAAATTCATATAATAAAATGTCCACAGGCAATGCAAAACCTGTAATAATGATGCGTGTAGAGATTTATGAATTTTTCTGTATTTTCTGAAGAAGAAACTCCACTTGTAAGTTTAGATTTGGCTGTCCTCTTTTTGTCTTCTTACTCAATATTTTATAAGCTTCCATTTTCTTTTGTTTGTACAACTGTTGAGCCGCTTCTCTTTCTTGTTTTCTTTTTTCTGCTTCCTGAAATTCAACAAATAGATTTGATTATGAAATAATCACACAGCTTCATAATTATGAAGCCATCTATAAGCAGTAAAATTTCTTTTTGTAAAAATACTGGCAATTAGATATTGTACTGACACCAGAAAGACCGTTACTCTTAAAAGCTTAATCAGGACTCTATTTCAGTGCATACTGCAATCAAAACTACTTATATTGCCTAAGCCTCAAGAGAAGAGCCAAGTTCTCTTCAGTAGAACATCTTCAAAAAGGTTTGCCACTAAAATATGTACTACTTCCTTTCTGCAAAATGAGCCCCTTGACTTTTCTCCTTAAATGACAAAGTGGCAAAAATTTCCTACTTTCTCCTCTTGAGTGCAAGAACGAAAGAGTTTGATCCAGCGGCCCTCATGTACAAGTCTTGCCAACCCAGATGTGCTAGGATACTGACCACATCTCCACATACAATATGGGACACATCTGGAGCTGGAAGTTGGGCAAGTTTGTGATACTATGCCAGCATCACAAGCAGCATTACCTAGGGCAACTTAACCAGGACCAAACTATTAGTGACCCATACTCTTCAAAGGAACATAAATTGCTGTCTTTACTAAGAGAGAGAAACAAACCAAACCTAACCAAATTTTCAGCTCTGCAAACTATCTGTGTTGAGGGGATAGCACACATGCAACCAAAACACTAATGTAGGCACTTACATTATATGGATAACCATGATACCACGTTCAGTTTTTATCAAACAGCTTACACCCCCTTCTCTAGCACTGTAATTTTAGTAATTCATTTAACCAAACATCCACAGCAAGCAAGCTACTGAGCTCACTTCACCTAAATCATGTCCTACCAAAATATCCAAGACATCACAGATCAGACTGAAGAACTGCACCAGTTCATTTGGGTGACATCTTCTCATAAAGCTTTTTCTTTGAAATGCAGTACCATGGTGACCACAAAGGCAGATGTTTCTGCAGAATGCCCAAACAGATGATAATTTATCAATTGGTTTTGTTTTTGTTTTCTGGGGTGTAGCTAGCTTCTGTGATGTACAAAAATTAGTAAGAAAGAATACTCTGTGATGTAGAATCTAAAATTGACCAGAAATAAACCAGTAAAATATTTCAAAATAGAAATCTAAAAGGCTTTGGGGAAAAAAACATAACAAGCCAAACCTGCAAAGAAAACATGTCTCCATTCAGAATGCTTAATGTATTTTACTGTAATAATGACCAATACTACTAATTCCTTTTCTTTTTTTAAACAGATAAGCACCAACTCTTAACTTACCTGTAATTCACTTCCTATCTAATAATTGTACTGCTATTTGGCATACTCTTGTAAACAACATCCATGTAAGCTACCAACCAAATACTCAAAGCAAGAACATTCATTTTACTTGGGTAGTTGCTACTTAAGCTTGTATTTTTCCGGATCTCTACCAAATCCCAGCTTTTCTATATGGGCCAAATCTGTGCCTTTAAGCTTATTTCTTTTCCCAAAGTAAGCAACAGCAAATCCAGTGTTGCTAACACACACGAGGGTAAAGTATGTGATAATCATACCAGTATTCTACATAAATGGTTACTGTTATCGTGGCACTTAGCTACTGTTTGTTTTGCCTCAGCATCTTGAATAAGACCAAAAATGCTAACATCTCCCCTCAGGCAACCCGTGTACTGCTCATAAAAAAATCTGTTGCAGTCTTGCTGGGTTTTTGTTGGTTTCTATTCCCTCTAAATTAGCTGGTCACAGCATTCTTTTCTTTATTATGATCTGTATCTAATATTCCAAAAAGAAGCTCTGAACAACCATGTCATTTGCCCAGAATCACAGATCAGCTTGCATAAAACTACTCTAGTTTTCAACACAGCTAAACTGAGGAAATACTACCTTTTATCCAGCTATATATTTGTGTAATATTTATATGGTAGTTACAAAAACTTGTTTGTGAGCAGCAAGTTACACACCTTCTACAATGTTACAATGTGTGCAATTTTATAGTGTAACAAACAGTGTAGTGGGAAGAGAATAAAACTAGTTAAATAAAGATGTCTGAGATTAATAACTCAGTTGAGTTAGTCAGTGACGATAATACTAAGATACATTCTGTAAGAATAACTCCCACTAAATTAGAATGAAAAAATTCCTAAAGATTATGGCTGTGGATAATATGAAGTGTAATTGATTGAGACTAACAGGTAGAAATGGTATTAATCTAGTCTTTGTCTACAATCATGAAAGATCTCTGTTTAAGATTTACCTCTTTCTTTCTAGCACGCTCAGCCTTTATTTTCTCATACTCTTCTTTTGCCTTCTGATTGGACGTTTTCTTCTTAAACTTCCTTTCAGTCACAACTGGCCTATAAGAAAACAGTACAGGTACTTCAGACATGGGCTATCACCAAGCAGACATAACCACATATCCCACAGCCACTGCAGAATCAGAGTATTGTCCTCCACTCTTCTTTGCATATTTGGGGAAGTTAATTAGAAATAGATTTCAGAAGGCTCATCCTTCTACATTGAATGGATACCTATTTGTATCACTCCTATATCATACCATTACATGTGATCGAATGAGCAGCTGGCATGAAAACACAGCCAACTAAACTCCTCCAAAGCTGAGCGTACCAAAGACTGGACTGCATGCAAGTTTTGGAAACACAAATCTCTTACCTGCTGGATCTTCACATGGATGATGCTTCAGAAAGTTTAAAGAGTGCCTAAAATAGGGTTGGTTTTTTTTACCTTTCATACTACCTCTTCAGAGCTACAAAAACTGAATGCACTAGCTTAGAGCTGTATTATCTCTTTCTAGTTTTGACATATGCAGAGGCAGAGCTCTGCTGTTAGCAGACTGCCTGCCACAGGAGTCAGGCTGACACAGCAAGGTGAAAAAGCACAGTAGTAACAATGCATTTCTAAAAGTTTCTTCTTGAAGGAGATGGCATATCATTGTCCTTGATGTTCTGAAATTAGGAACTGAAAGGTGTATTATTGTCCTTAATGTTCTGAAATTAGGAACTGAAATTATGCTCCTTTTAAATTTCAATACAAAAAACTGCCCATGTATCTTTCACCCAAGAAAACAGTACAAGAAAACCAGAACCATTCATCTGGCATTTACTGTCATACTACTTTGAGCGGATTTTCCTGTTATTTAGTACTACTTTTTTTTTACTGATCAACAGTAAAGTTGATCATAAACATAAACAGTGTGGTAGCAAAGATGTTTCACACTTGAAAAATATAAGCCTTGCTAGATATTTAATAACTGTTCACAAAATAAGTTTTTGATTACTCTATTACTCACACTATAAAAGGGTGAAAACTTGCCATTAACCAGCTGTTATCAGCTAGAAAATCTCAGACAGATGACCAAAAAGGAAAGAGTATATTTGCTAATACTTTCATTTAGAAATACCACTCCCTTCTGGAGGGAAAAAAATAAATAATAATAATAATAAAAAAATCTTTGTTTCATTACCATCTCCATCTCGTGGCAATACCGTGTAATGACACCTCATCATCTCAAGTTCAAAACTACTTAAATTGCAATATAAGCTAAAAATAGAATTACCTAACCAAAGCCTTATTTTAAATCTCCACAGAACTCTGAAGTCTAACAGACTCTATGTATCACCACATCTCACAGATTAGCAGTCACATTTTTGCAGAATTATTAATTCTGGTTTACAGTCACAATTACAGTACTTTAAGCAAAATTTAAAAACCTTCTGGTTTAAAGAAGAATCAGTACTTTTTCAGACAGCCCCATGAATTAGCTGTCTATTCCAGCCAAAACCCTACCCTTCTCCCACTGCTGGGCTTAGATCTGACTGCCTTTCCCTGATCTCCTGAGCATTCTTGCCAGGAAAGTTTAGACGTAGATACACCTTGGAATTCAAAGACTTATGACACTCCTTGTACTGGAGACAAAAAGGCATTATAACAATCACTGTACTGGAGCACTGCTTGAAAACACTGCCATGACACTGTTAGAGCCAAGCGACTCCTGTTTTTCATTTTACTGACACACCTAACCAAGATTTCAAGGGAAATAACTTGTTATACAGGGAAGAAGAATGCTTTAAATTGTCTGACATTTGTTAGAACATAAATGAGAAACTCCATTTGACTTCTCCCCGTTATTATAAGTAAATTTAAAATAAAACAAGGAAAACAAAATGCCAGACATCACTGGTAAACTATTATTACATCTCTATTATTTAAAATCATTACTTTGATCAAAAGCACTTTACTAACTTAAGGTTTTACTACATCCTCTCTTTCCATTATCTTAAAAAGTTCATAATTTAAATCCCCCAAAACTAGTCATACTACAAAAGCAAAACTGCATGCAGTATTGCCCATTCTAGCAAAGAAACAGTGCAATATGAAGAAGAAACTTAAACTGGGAACAGAAAGATAATGCAAAAAACGTTCCTGAAAAGTGACATTACTCTGAAACACTGAGAATCAATTCGAAGGAAAGCTCTGTAGACTCAAAAGCACACTACCTGAAAAGCAGGCTCTTATCTTTGTAGATACGGTAAGAACTTGATCACCACTTACTGCTCTTGGGCTGAAACCTATCCTTAAAGTAAAACAGTCACTGTCACATTATTTCTGTGGAATCAAGCCCTAAACATCAGCAATTTTGCTCTCCGATTCTGATGCAAACACAACAAAGCTGTATATTTAAATATTCTAAAAATTAAGAAAAACATTTAAGACCTAATGGCATTTGTTTAGTAAAGTAGATCATCATACTGAAGTCCATGTAAAGTGTAAGGTTTAAAATATTTCTTTAATGATGGAAACAATTACTTAATTTCAGACACATAGTTCAAAAACTTACTCTACTGCATTATTAAGCTTTTCTTCTGATGAAACCGAATCATCTGGAGCCCTGCGCCATTTCTTAAGCATTTCTTCCTCAGCTAGGTAAAGATGTTTCAAGTGCTCTGGATACGTATCGGTAAACTGATCATCCTGTTGTGAATGGACATTTCTTCTCTTTTTCAGTAATCTCCTGTACTGCCTTTGGATCTTTTGTTTTCTCCGAAATGCAAATCCTTGTCCTGAAAACATAAGAAAAAGGGTTAAATACACCTGCACTGAAGTAGTACCAATCTGTTTAATTGTCACCAGCACCTTTTACATCCATTTTCTTTCCAAAACAGGAAAAAACCCCACTACTTGTGCTAATTTTAATAAGGACCAGTCAAAGAATCAAGAAAATAACACTGCAATAAATCTGTTCCCTAATGTAGCATTGTAACTTGTACAGATTTACCAAAAATTATCACTTAAACCCTTGAAAGAACATGCCATTGCAAATGTACTACTTAAAGCACTATCAACATTGTCCACCTTTGTCAATATTTTTCGAATCTAGCGAAAAAATGCATGAACATTTAACTCCTACTTTTGAAAGCTTCATAAGCAACATCAAAACAGATTCCTAAAGACACTCACCACAAGACAATGATAACAGTAATACTGGTTGCTTAAGTAGTCTGCAGGTGCAATGCCACATGGAAAAAAAAGTCACTAAATTACTGTGTTGTACTGTATTAATATTCCATTATATCTTTTCACACAAAGAGTACTTTTACTGCTGCCACCTTCTTTCTAAACCTGTCCAGGAAGAGCTCTTCTACGAGTTCAAAAGTACAGGACATCATGGAATGATTTAGCCTTAAAGGAAACATGAGAAAATGACTGTTTCAGTCTCAATCAGTACATAACCGCTTATTAATTTTAAGTATGCTTTCTTCCTAGTATGTTAATATGTTTTTTTAATTGCATTAGTCTTAAGAACTACTGACTTTTATAATATTAATTTGAAAAGTATTTTGTAAAACTGGCAAGTCCAAATTAGTCCCTACTTTTCCTCTGATTCTTTCCCT
>NW_010162729.1:0-389 GCF_000695765.1 Mesitornis unicolor | reverse complement strand
CCCCCCAGCCAATAGCCAGAACCCGTTTCCAAATATGCTCCTATTTAAAATATGCAGCTTCACAGGAAACTAAAAGCGAGCCCTAAACCAGAGCTCCATCACCACCCGAAGAAGAGCAGGGTCTGCGATCCCGAGGTTCGGGAGCTGCAGCTGGACACAGGCCGTGCCCAAGCAGCCCCGCACCACCAGCCCCGAGCGGCCACGGAGCCCTCTTCGCCACAGCCCACTACGTTTAACCAACCCCCGGCAGCGGGCGAGGAGGGGTCCGCCACAAGACGGGCGGGTCTGGCCCTAGGCGAGGCCGCCAGGGCCGAGCCAGGGGATGCCAAGGGCTGCGACCGGCCAGGCCTGGCTCACGCCTAGGCACCCTCTCTCCCACCGTCACAACA
>NW_010162728.1:0-458 GCF_000695765.1 Mesitornis unicolor | reverse complement strand
AGATTCTCTTGACAAAGTCTTTTAAAAAAGTTGCACGCTTTAAAAATCTAACAGTTCACTGACTTAAAAAAATCTAAGCAAAAAGCAGTACTGAAAAGATCAGGACCTAACATTTCAATTTTTACTTCTGAATTTGAGATGCCAGTTGTATATTGCCAATATTTACGTCACAGCTGTTCCTGTTGTTAAGCCTTCCCCTTTCTCAGGAAAATTGGACTTGGAATTTTTTTCCTTGCTGCAGAGTTGAAGCCAGCATCTGCTGCTGTTTGCTTTTGTTTTCCCTCTGTCAAGGTGGTCAGCAACAGGAACTTGGCCTCAGGAAGGGAAAAAACATTCTTCCCTTCAATGGGAAAAGACCAAGAAGGCCCAAGAGAAACAGCGCAGTCTCTGTGGGTGTTTTTGCAGGCAGGAAGCCGTGCCATAGCCAACATGTCTTAGCACTGGTAGGAAATGGTGTG
>NW_010162727.1:39060-49577 GCF_000695765.1 Mesitornis unicolor | reverse complement strand
ATAATAATATAATTAATAATATGTTGCTACTACTTTATCTTATAATGTGAATGTTTTGCTCTGTTACTGAGTTTATCAGCCAAATTCTGTAGTTAAAGTGGTGCAAATCAAGGCCGTATTCGGCCTTGTTGTTGATACTATTGTGAAGCACAGAATTTGGGCATGTACACCCACGCAGGAAGGGGGTGCTGAGCAGAGAGAAACCTCAGGGGCTTAAATTTGACAAAGCCATTTTGCACAGGGAAGTGGTGTGAGGAACCAAACACCTCCTTGCCAGAAATGCGCTGGTTCTGGCAGAGGGCATGGGTTTGGCCTGCAATACATGTGCTGCTGACACATGGGAAAGACTCCAAAGTGGTAAGAGGGCAACAAAAGGATGTCACCAGAGGTTGGGTACAGTCCTACAGCCTGCTTATCCGTGCCAGGGCTGAGGCGAAGGTGGGCTCTTCTTTGAGCAAGGCAGGCATCCAGAAGGCTTTCTGTTTAGACAGATAAATACTTCTTTTTCATGGAGTCCTGGATTTGGGCAAATAGCCTTTCATTAAAACACAAAACCAGGCTTGCTTTCAGAGGTTACACTTCTATGCAAAACTTTACACCTAACATCTGTGAGGATGAAGACTTTTTTGTTCCCCTGCTTTCTCCCTGCCTCTCTGTGAATACCCTGGAGCAACAATGTAAGACCTCACCATCTGCTTTCTGACAGTAGTCTTCTCTCTTTCTATTTAAAAAAAATCAGAAATTCCAACCACTTGACAATTATTTGGGTTTGCTGTGGGACCTAGGAGCTTCAGCCAGCTCCTTTTGGACAAAAAAACTGATTTAACTCCTCACTACAGTGAAAACATGGGAAAAAAAAGAGTAAAAATAGAGTGACTAGCAAGTGATTTAGAGCAAAGTTTCAAAGGTTAGACAGATATAAGTTGTAAAAAGTTGCCTTGGCTTGTGTGCTTGCATAGGACAGCAGAAATTGTTAATGCTAGTAAGCCTTACTTGCCTTTCACAGGAACAAGCACGATCTGTTTATTTATTTAATAAACTGAGTCAAGAATATGTCATGAACTAATAAATAACTTTAAACATTACCATGTTTGAACTAGAAGACAGCTGGCACAAAGAAACAATTACAGAGCCTTTGGGATTTAACTGACAAAAGATTTCCATAAGTAATTATGCTCTGTGAGTGTGCGAGGAAATAAAAGATTGCCCTTTAAAGGGAATAATGCCTTGGTATTTTCCTCATGCCCTTTTACTGTAAAGCTAATAACATACGGAAACTGAAGTGACCCTGTATGTAACAGGCAATAACAGGTCTCCTTCTATCACAGATCTTCCAGTCCCTCCATGTGCAAATACTCCCAGTTAGGGTGTAGTATTTACAGGATCACGCTCTTAGGTTCACAGATACATAGAATTTCTTTCTGTGCTTTATGCCATCTGGCTCTGCCCAATGTGCTGCTCCATTTCCTTTTGTTCCTGACCTCTCTCTTTTTTTTACCTTGTCTTTCAAATTATTGAATTTAAAGACTACTAATTTTGTCTGACAAGTTAAGCTCAACACCCACTAAGTAAAAGATGAGTCAGGTCTCTTTCTCACACTGATGAGAGTCCAGAAATGTCTTTGAAAGTAATAATTTTACTGGCAGCATAAGACAGTTCTGAAAATAAGAGACAGAATTTAGGTGCTAATCATGTAATGGTTGACTTGAACATTGAATCATTTAGCTTGGAGAAGGTCTTTAAGATCATCCAACGTAGGGCTACAAAGATGATCAAGGGAGTGGAGCATCTCCCTTATGAGGAGCGGCTGAGGGAGCTGGGTCTCTTTAGTTTGCAGAAGACGAGACTGAGGGGAGACCTCATTCATGTTTATAAATATTTAAAGGGTGAGTGGCACGAGGATGGAGCCAGGCTCTTCTCGGTGACAAACAATGATAGGACAAGGGGTAATGGGCACAAGCTGGAACACAGGAGGTTCCACTGAAATTGGAGAAGAAACTTCTTCTCAGTGAGGGTGACAGAGCCCTGGCCCAGGCTGGCCAGAGAGGTTGTGGAGTCTCCTTCTCTGCAGACATTCAAAACCCGCCTGGACGCCTTCCTGTGCAACCTCATCTGGGTGTTCCTGCTCCGGCAGGGGGATTGGACTGGATGAGCTTTTGAGGTCCCTTCCAATCCCTAACGTTCTGTGATTCTGTGATTCTGTGATCATGTCCAACCATAAACACAATGCAATATACTCAATGCTTAAAATCTAATGTATAAAGATCTCTGGTGCAATGTGTGTGGCTACAAAGCTGTACTAATTAAAGCAGCACTTACGGGTCTGGCACAGCATTCCCACCCATCCTCCAGAGCACTCGCAGATGTTTGGTCCTATACATTCTCCACCGTTCAGACATTTCTGCAGGCAAACGGCTGAACAGATTGACAGGAAACAAGTGAGAAGATGTACACGATATATCACGATGTTCAGTGTCTGAAAGAGTGCCCTGCTAGGTTTTATTCCATATGGCTAATTTATAAAGAAGCGAATGCGTTCATCAGAAAATCAGAGTTCAGGATTCTTTGATATTTGCTTCTTAAGAAATTTGTCTTTGATGACTGCATACTGGTAGCTTTGCTGTTTCAAATCCTCAGCTCACCATCAGCTAAGAATGCTCTTCATATAGAATTACAGAATTATCTAGATTGGAAAAGGCCTTTAAGACCATCTAGGCCAACCACAAACCTAACACTGCCAAGTCCGCTGCTAAATATATGATATATTCATAAAACAAGATATATTCATGCGTTACATGCATATTATCCGTTCCATATGATGAATAAATAGATTCTCATATTAAAGTTTGATGTGTTAATTGCATGTATTATTTCTTCAGAGATCCTGAAAGAGTGAATGCATGTTTTGGTATATATGTGTGAGAGACACAGACTTTCTTCAGAATTTCTGAAAAAATTATTAATATTATCATTTCAAAACATTGGTGCTGAGATCATATTTACTATCAGGACTCAAAGGGTAAAAAACCAATATTTTAATCTGTTTTACATACAGTATGTCAACTTGATTATAAATTTATTCAGTTTATCTGTCAACATCAGGGTAATGAATAGCCACGTAAGGGAAAATATTCCTGGAAAATATTTTAGGGTGAGAGGGTTTTTTTAAATTACATTTTTATGTAACTGTAGTCAGATCTGGTAGAGCTACAGAGTAAGGACACATCATTGTCCAGATTATGCACCAAAATATATCTGGTGACCTTGAGAGTATATCAGTTTGGAAGGCTTTATAGCAGGCTTTAAATAGCTCTGTATTTTGAAATATACAGCATTACTCTGTAAAATATAACAAAATATGTGAAGCTGTTAAAACATAATATCAATGATTCAGGTTTAATACTATGAAAATGAATTTCCATAACAAGATGTTTAACAGACAGCTGCATGAAGCAGAACCAGGGTTCTACACAGCTTTTTTCCTTTGCAAGCATCAAATGTTTATTGCATTTTGTATTACCTGTACTTAAATCTGTTTTTCTTCAAACTGCTGAAGTAGCAAAACAGATTGTATTCACTACATTGTTTTTTTTTAATATTAAAAGAAGATTACAATTGGTGTTGACTGGGCTAAGTAATAATAATCTGTTTGATGGGCAGTGGAGGTGCTTACGTTTATTGCAGTGCTTTCCCCTCCATCCAGATGGGCAGTCGCAGACACTGGGGCGTACGCATTTCCCTCCGTTCATGCACGTGGGGTCACAGACACCTGCAGGTACACAGCAAAGGAAGAACATGGTAGCTGGGAAATAAGGGAAGATTTTACTCAAAGCTTATTCATTTCCTTTCAAAAGGTTCAATTGCTCATCATTAGAAACCAGAAAAGTAATTTGGATTTGAGTATCTGAAACTCAAAGGTTTGATAACTCCCATAAACCCTTCTGGAAAATGCTGTGCCTTGTGTGGAAGGTCTTTTGGGGAAGATCCATTCAGAGCTGCCTCACCAGAAAAATGAGAGGGGCACTAACTACAATGGATCTCAGAAAAACAAGAAAGACATTTTCTGTGGTCATTTTGGACAGACCAAATACTTGTTAGAGCTTTCACTTCCTGATTGGAAAACGGGTTCTCAGATCTTCATTTGGAGAAAAAAAGACTTGAAGAGGATAGATCAGTTTCACAGAATTTTGGGAATGTTTTTGCATTCGACCAAGCCTAAAGACTAAATAGATCTATTCCTCCATCACATTTTTGCACCATTATTTGTTAAAGTACTTATCTTTTTACTTTATTCTTTCATACAGATAAGAAGTGAAAGAACAACAGAAACTGTTCTTTCAACCACAGGGAACCAGATTATTTTTTTGTTAAATCTCATTAGAAATCTAATTGCTAATTTTTGTGTCTCAGAATAAGCCGTGTGTTTAATATTGTTGTCTGACATCATCTAACAGTAAAAATCTCACTGTTCTGGCAAGTCAAACATCTGCAATCCCACCCTGCTTTGATATAGGTCGATGCCATAGATAGATACCCCAAGTCCTCATCTCCTGGTTCTCCTTGCCTGTTACTATAAGTGGAGAAGGACCCATCAGAGACATTGTAGTTTAGAAACATTGCAGAGCTGGTGTGACGATTTGCCTTTTACATGGAAGAAGGTGTTTGTATCTGACAATTGGGTGGAAGACAAGAAAGCTGTGTTACACAGCAAGTGCTTGGACTGGACCATGAACGTCAAGTCAGCTGAGCACCCAACTCTTCCTCATCAGGGAGAAGGCTCCTTGCTTCTGCAGGGGTCTGACAGCTAAAAAGTAGCATTGCGGTTCCTTTATTAGCCTTAAGGTTGTGATGTATTGTGGCACATCAGCAGCAAGAACAGAACTTGAATACTAATGCTGGAGCAATTCTGATTTTCAAGGCATCTCTATGTACAGGGCTCTGAAACCCTTAGTGTAGGAGGTGAAATCCTGCAAAGAACCTCGAAATAGAAGTGATTATTAAGAAATAGCATGCAAAAACACAGCCACTGTTATTTGATGGGAGAATAACCTTGATATGATTAGGCATTTTTAGATAGGTAGATTTAGACTCCCTAATTATTCCTCTGATGCATCGAAATGCTGCTTTTGTGGCTTTTCGTGTCCTGGCCTATTCCTTCAGTGCAGATGTTGCTGTGCTGGCAGCTTTTAGCACTATGTTGCTGCTCTTGGTTGGCTGCTGCATTTGCATTTTGCTCTGTGCCAAGCCCCACGGATCCCTCAGCAGAGTGACCTGCCCTCGGGCAGGTCGGACTTACCCATGCTTATAAGGGCTTCTTGGATCCAAGCCCTTAAACTGTCATCCCCTTTTTCCTTTTTTGTCTGCCTCTCCCGATCCATGCTGTAATCTTGGCCTCTTCTTGCTAAAGCTAACAGGGATCTACATTTCTTGCTGAGCTATCAAAAACTGCTGCAACCACTGGTTAAAACCTAGATGAGTTCAAAGTGTTATAGCAACCATAACTCTGAAATAGTTTAATCTTATATTTTTCCTCTTCTTTCTTTCTCTCCCTTTTGATCTCATGTCTCCAATAACGGACTTCTGACCTACAGTCTTATGTTGAGTTTCATTTGGCTTCCTGCTTCAATTATAAAACAGCTTAGATATCCAGAATTTAGAAAAGATGTCCTCAGTCTATAAAATTTGATTCTTGTTTTCAAATAACCTTATGCTCTGTGATATCCATGGGCCCACAGTCCACTGCAGTGACAGTCCCAGATTCATACAGTTGAAATCCAGGGATTTGATTTTGAGGTCATATGAAACATGGACAATGTCTTCCCCCAACCCATTAAAAAGTAAAGCCAAGAAAAAGTAACTAGAAGTACAGTACTATTTTTGAAAATGGGAAAATGGGTATTTTTCATTTCTTTTGTCCTATATATTTTCTGTGTATTTTTAACTTTATACAAACAGTTGTGTTTTAAGATATTCCTGGTTGCCTTGTACTGGTAGCAGATTTTTTTAAATGATATGACAACCGCCTCTTCCTTCAGTTACAGGGAGCTAAACTAGTGTACTTCTGGTTTTCAGTTCGTGTATAATTGAACATGTTCCAGCTCCATTTGCATTGTAACTCAGCAAAACTTTAATTAATAGGTGAGCTCCAGTCTTGGTCTGAGTAAACCATAGCTGTCCACACTGACTTTAAAGGTAGGAGATATTTCTTGCTTTGTTCAGCTGCCTTACAAACGAGCAAGTAACAGTGAAAACCACAGCATGAACTTCCTTTAGGTTGTATATTGATTAGTGCATCTCTCGCTTTGGTGATAGAGCCAAAGGAGTTCAATTCAAAGGGAAGGAAGGGAAGTCCCAACTCTGTTGTGCACTGGAGGAGCACTTTTGCCTGCTTTCCGGGGCAGATACTGGGTCTTTTTGCCAGGAAATTCCCAAACACCTTATGTAAATGAATGTGGTGTTATCTCTTCCTTTTCCTGTCTGACATCTCCACCTCGTTCTCCCTTTCTTTAACTTTCTTAAATACAATTTCGTCTCAATACCCATCAGGCAGACTTCAACATTTGTTGATGATAACTACTTTGGATCCTTGCTACTCCCACTCCTTGGCCTCTGTGGAGGAGCTCCAATTTCAAAATAGCAAACAAAAATGTTACAGCCTCTCATAGGAAAACTAAATAAATTATCAGACACTAGGAGAGCAAATCGAATTATTGTAATCCTCCCAGGCACTGGCATGACTTTGAAAAGACTCACATTTCTTTTTTTTTTTCCTCCTCTCCTTGAAAAATGCTTGGCATCTTGACCCAAAGACAAGGGCGGTTTGGTAGGTTTTCCAAGTGCCTTGGGGACTGGCCCTAATGAAACGGATGCAAACACATTCCTGTTTTACCTGTGCTGCAATTTGTTAGGGTTTATCACTGGGGACAGGGAGAGTCCTGCACTATTAACACATGCTGTGTGCAAGCAGTCAGTGTTACTAAAGCCTGTATCCCATTCCCCTTGCTCTCACCATCATTTCCATGCCCTTCAGTAAGCACCGAAGCACAGAATTTGTCATGCAATGGAGTTACTCAATTCTGTAACACCTTGTAATTCTATAAGGCCACCGTTTAAAACTAGAAAGGACTCCTGTGATCTTATGTTTTCCAAACCTGTTGTTAGATAAGGCAAGCCTATGCTGAAGGTGATAATGCAGGTTAAAGAAAAAGCATGATTACACACTGTACTTCAGGTGAGGGGTGATTTTGATAAGGTAACAAGCAGCTGCAGGTGTTAAGATAAAACATAGGTGTTGCACAGAACATCATACAAAATATACGCGATTCTTCTGTGCACTGAAAGGCATTCACACGTTGCTAAGTTTTCTGTTTTATGTAGCAGCTATTTCTCTTTGATGGCTTTAATGCGTTTTGACCTTACAATCACTTAAAATTTCCTGTGACCCTTTTCATAGCTTATCCCCTGTAGGCTGACTTGACCCAGTGAAGTGCTTCTTGCAACTCTTTTTATCAACCTCCGCGGAGCTCCGTAGTTCAGCTGTTCAGCCCTAACATCTTCAAGGTAGTCAGACCTCCTGCTTTGTCAGCCAAAGGCAAGAATTTTTCTGCAAAATAAGCTTTTTTGGAGATCACTAAAATTCTAAAAAAAATATAAATCAACCAACACCTTAAATGTTGTATGTAAAATCAGGTGGGTCCTTTTGATAGCATCAGTGATGGACACCTACGGTTCCAGTGTCTTCCTTTGCCTGCCCTTCGTGCCATTGATTTACAGTGGCAGTTCCTCTAAAACATATAGTTTGACACTGTTAAGCAAAATATCCCTGCTGTGCAAAGCCAAAAAGAATCAGGGGCAAATTTATGCACTGGGCATGCTTTGCTGGAGTGCACATCCTATAAGCAACTGAAAGTAATCTCTTGTTCTAAGAGACAGACACAATATTAGCCAGCAGTAGCTTCTGATTAGCTTACAGTGATTAAAAGAAGCCAGACATTTCCTTCAGATTCCCACTGCTTCTGTGGATTAGCAGACAAAAACTTTTCAAGTTGAGCCTAAGCCACATTCTGATGCAAGTACCCCATTACACCTTTTCTCGCTAGAAATAGATAATAATAAGTAGTGAAAAGCTTGTAATTTTGTTGAAATAGGACAGTCTTCATCACCGCCCTCATAAAGTCAAAACAGAGCGAATATTAAATCAGCCTCCGAAAATCTTGGCAGAAAGGGGTCCTCTGCAATGTTTCAGGAATATGCCTTGCTGCAGCTGAACATCCATGTCCTTTCCCGACAATGAGACTGCACAGACTATTTCTGAATCAAAAATTAGCTGTCATCACGTATCCTGAGCCATGCCGCTGATGAGGAGACAGTGCGTCACGCTGCAGTGCTGATTAGAAGATGTAGTTTTCAAGACAACTTTTCTTTTACTTTCCTTTTTTTTTTTTACGCCCTGTAGAAGCTGAGAAAATTGACCTGCTTCTGGATGCATTCTGCTTTTGGATAGGAGAGAAAATAGCCTCAAGCAGTAACATCTGTGTGGGCCAGCTAAGGTAATGCATCAGACTACAGCTTTACTGGCAAAGAACACAGAAACGCGGCCAAAAGAACACCTACTGTTAGATATATACTTCAACGTGTCCTTTAAGTCACCATCCCTGCGCTGTCATTTATATGTGATTCTCAGGCATTGCTTTTATTTCTGACTGGGGTTGGTTTTGGACTGACTCCTCTGTGGGTCTAGTGCATATTCCGACTTGCTCTCTCTCTGTTGCTCTTTTGAGGAGCTTGATCAGTCGCAGTTTTGGCTTTTGTATGTGTACATGTTGTTTTAATGTTTGTTTCCTCCTTTCTGCTGAGTGGTTATCTTGATTTGGTGTGACATTCTCAAAAACAGAGAGCTGCAGCTGGGGAAGTATGACACAGTAAGGACGCAGAGCATGGGACCGATTTAAAAATAACACCGATTGGTCTTGTCAGGAAAATACAGATGACAGAGCTCAAGCTGAGAACAAAACTGAAACCAATAGATGCGAATGCAGTGGGGTTTTGGTGTTAAAACTGGCCTTTCTAGGCCTTTTACGATGTTTATAGGTAATATACATCACCTATTGATAATACACAAAAACCAGAGAAAAGCTCTGTGCCAGGAATGGGACAATATTAAGACTGCAGCCTTAAAATGTAGGGATGTCACTGTTGTTTTTCAAAGGATGAGAACAGGAGGGTCAGGTCAGCAGTTTCATGAAATAGCACGGTTCAATGGGTGAACTGGAAAGAAGGTTCCTCATCTGTCCAGGTGCATTATCCACCCCAGCAGCACTGCTCGGATGAAACATCACCCTGACTGCAGCAAGGCAACAACTGCTTGGATGCTTCTAGGCTCCACATAAAGACTTGATCTTGCTGAACTATCGTTAATCCTTCGGAAAAAACATAATTATAAAATGGGTGTGTTTTGGCCAAAAAGGGTGTTTGCAACACAAGGCACCATTGTCCAGATTCTACCACCCTGACGTTAGCAGAAACTGGTGGAGGTAAAAAGTGTCATTCTCCCCTTTAGAGGGTATAACTGATGCTCAACAGATCATTAGCAAGATGGATGTACCGATATATCTGCTGCTGTGAAGGTCCCAGATGCACACAGCTCTGAAAAACAAGTTATGGATTCAGGACATGAGCAATTTCTGGTCCCTTTTTTTTCTGTTTTCAAGGGCAGTAAGGAACTAGTTTTGCCCCTGCTGAATTTTAGGCACATACGTTGTTCCAGAGCTTGATTTTTCCTGGAATTCTTCATCTATGTTGGTTTGGATTTGTAAATAAAGAAATAACTTTCTTGCCAAGCTCTATCTAAGTAACCTCAGATGTGCGATCCACCGAATGTCAGTAATTATAGCCACAGATTAAATTTTAAGAAGAAGGAATACTTGTCATGTAATAAAATTGTTTGCAATTTTTGTGCAAGGTTCTTCTAAAATTTGGATCCTTATCCATATCAAGCTACCAATCATTCTGAGGTTTGCTCATCCTTATTTCTCGCTTCATGTGTCTCTGACAGAGATGCAAAGCACTTCTTCAATAAATTACCTTTCTGAATAGTAAAAATAATCTTGTAGAAACCTCTGGGGGATGCAGTGCGGGAGAACAAATTACTACAAGACACAGAGGGAGCTGTAAATGTAATTGTGATGGTGTGGTGACAGTTTGCATTTATAATATATTCACTTAACCACAAGGCTCTAGCAATCTGAGTTTGCATGACCTAGCACACATTTCAGAAGAAAAAATGGTCTGAAAAATTGTAGATCATATAGATAGCAGTGCAACGCCAGTGCTTTGCCTAATTGTCTGGTCTTCATTCTGATGTGTACTCTGATATACTTGTGAGGACTTTTAGAGATATTAAAGCAGGAAATAAATCTAATTTAGGTGTTAGTTCAGGAAAAATGGGAAAATAATTAATGCTTTGTGGTGAAACTACTGAGTTGCTGGACTAAACTCTGAGTGTTGGTGTGTAGTGT
>NW_010162727.1:18425-39029 GCF_000695765.1 Mesitornis unicolor | reverse complement strand
ATTCCTGCTTGCTGCCAGGTCACTCTCATCAGACGATAACATTTTCTATCTCTTAAAGAGGATCCTGACCTCTCCATCTGTACCTCCCAAAGATTCCCCAGTAGTGTGCGATAGGCAAGACTGTTCAACCTCAGGAAATCGTGGAAACCAATGTGTGATTGTCACTGCAATAGACAGGGGACTCTCCACTCTCCTTGGACTGAAATGTTCCTCCCTCTATGTCTCCTCTTCTTCATTTTGCCTGTTGGCTCTTATCAGGTGATACTCATACAATGGTATCATGTTCGGATAGCTGCAAAATATTTCAGCTTCTTTCAGAATGAAACCCACTATGAACAAAATAAGCACGTGCTGGTGCACATTTATATATTTGGGGAATATTCTGCGAGGAACTGTCAGATTTTGAGTTCATTAGCAAAACCTTTTCCTCATTTACTGATTGGTTTTAGCCTGATTGCAACACTATTAATTTGAAGGAGGCTATAGCTATACTTTATTCTCATCTTTGCAACGGTTAGTATATAATTAATGTTGGGAATTGTAAAGTATACTCTCAGCACAGTTTATATTCCCTTCTTGTTAGGGTCTTGGGTTTGGGAACGTTTTCTCTTCATTGAAGAATACTCTGAGTTTTATTAGGTCAGTGAACCATTGCAGCGTGGGTATAAATTGTTCTGTTGAGCTGCTTTCTTGTCATGCCTGAATAAGAAGTGAAAGAGGATTCTCATATATGTTGTTTTTTCCCTGTTGATTGTTTTTGTAGCTTCTGTGCTTGCGGTATGACCTGGCACTTAGGCACGTTTTCATTGTGCTGAGTGGGCTAAGCCATCGCCTATGCTTCATGCAATTTAGTTTATTTACATCTGTACAAAGAAAAAAGGGACATTTTCAGGCAGAGCAACTGTAGAGAACCGCAGTGGCATGGGAGATGCAGTCTTGAGCCCAGAAGAAGACCACAGACCCCTGTGGTCCGGCTGATAACCTCAAGTGGTCAGGGGGTGCAGAAGAGGACTGCCGTCACCATTGGCACTGCACTAATCTGTCAGTCATCCTGGTATTATGTCTTAGAAAGTAAGCTAAGGTTTATTTGGGAATCAACACTGGGGAGGATTGTCTTGCCAATGTCTTTTTGTGGATAAACAGATGTTAATCTCCAGAATTGTCTGTCCTCTGGGCTTTTCAAGTGATAGATCCCACGCCCCATTTTTAAGAGGAAACATTTTAAAATAGACCTCTAAAAGTATTGTTACTTAAATCAGCTAGTGGAAAAAAAGCAGTTATCCTTACACAGAAGCCCAGTGCAAAGAGAAATGCAGTAATTCAGGAATTCCTGCTCTTTTACTTTTAATATGCATTTACATGCAGCAGCAGATCTGACACATTTTAGTGCCTTTAAGATACAAGTAAAGAAATACTGTCTCAAAACCTAGATTCTTTACTGTAGTAAAATTCATGCTGTAGTCTGTAAATGTTTTGCTTATGGAATTAATAAAAATTTAATAAGGCTTTTGGGTTTATTTAAGGTATATATTCAGTTCTTACCCAGATATATTCTTTCTCTCTTCCTGCAAAATAAACTTAGAGACAACTGCATGTGCTCAAAGCCCCTATTAAAATAAATGCACCGACTACATATATATCAACAAAATGTAGCTTTTAAGAAAGGCCAACTAATGATTTTGACACAAATCCTTGCTAAGAGTGAGCGGGGAGACCACAAACCAGGTTGTACCTTGAGTGTCTTATTTGGCTCTCTCCCTTCCACTGGGAAGTCAGAGCTCTCCCTGTTTTCCCCCAGGTGAGATCCATGGATCATGTTGTGTTCAGCTGAATGGGAAAGACAGTAGTAGCCTTGATTTTTGTTTTCTTCATCTCCTGTTGTATTTCCTGCCCAAGGAAGGAAGATGACATCTAGCATGAACCTATTCTGTTATATGGGCTGGAAAATCAAGTAAGAACTGACACCAATGTTTCCTTTCCTTGTGTCTCCAGACTGGGCACCAACCACTCAACAAGCCAACCTACCAATCTTCCTACTTCTGTTGCAAAACTAATGCTTTTAGCAGTAAGTTACAAGTCTCTCTGCTATGAGCAGCTGTTTATCTATTTCCAAACACCCACTGTCTGAGGATATTTGCCATCCAGAAGTCTTATACAAATAGTTGTTGCCTTTAAGCATATCCTTGACACATGAAAAGCAAGTCTAAGTCATCATTAAGATGAGGTGCATGGGCTGTTTGCTGTTCAGTTTTGTAAGAAGGTATGCTGGACCTCTGGTCTGCAAACTGGCTGATTTTAGGTGGCTTGAGTCAACCTGCCTACTGAGTGAAGGTATTCCAGAGAATATATCACCTGTTGTCAAGAGGATAACTTGGTGGAATTCCAATTTGTAGTGCAGTAAAACTTCCTGCTTACGCAGCTGGCAAGGCAGTAATCTACAGGAACATAACATGGGAAGGCTGGAATATGGGAAATCAGTGACTTTCACAATATGACATTGCTTAGCAAAAAGCTGCCTTTGAAACCTGGTGTTCAATTTCCAATTAGTTTGCCTCTAGCTCTCATGCAAGTAAAGTCCTCATGGTACCAGGAAGGAAAAAGAGAGGGGGAGGGAAAAGGAGCAAGGAGAGCTGGAAGAATGAGTGTGAGTTATGTTGTTAGCTCTGTATTAGCTATAAATCCTGCCTGCAGGAATTACTGAAATGGAGAAATAGTTATCTGCTAACTTCAAGATCCAATCTGCAAAGTCCCAATGTCAGTGCAATGATTTATGTGATAAAAAGTTGGCAGGATTCGGCCTGACTCGATAAAACACATGCATGCAGAAGCACGGGCTCTGTTTTAAACCATGCGTAAATTTGGGCTAGAGTGGTGAGGAGTAACAGTGCCCTACGAGGGGCCCGGGTCAGGCTGCTGGTGTGCTTGGTATTCTGGAGAAGGGAGGAGGAGAATGTTCAGCGCTGTTCTCCCGTGCCCTTTGCTTGCTGATGAGCTCCAGAGGGAGCTGTGGCTTGCCTTTTTGCTCGGAGGTGAACTCACCAACAGCAGATCGCAGTGCAGAAGGGATGAACGTGTGGTCCTGTGAATCTATTTTTTTTTTCCTCCCCTTCTCTTCACTGCAACCCTTCATCAGTAAAGTAAACTCAGATTTTATTAGATTTCATTTTTTTAAGAGTTGTTTATAAAGCAGTCCTATGAAAGTACATGTAGTAAATAAATGAAATCTAATCTGTGTTCTTTGTTTATAATTTTTGTAAGTGTGCAGTAGAAAGCAGTGGGAATGCTGTTATAAAGCCTGGTGAACAGAAGCAATAGCCTAGGATTGTTACTGCTGTGCATTTTTTCAAAAGGGAATTTAAAAGCGTGCGTGAATAGTTTTTCTTCAGTATTAATGCCAAGTATGTTTGTTTGATGTAATGTCGATTCAGAAATATATTTTATTTTGAGGTACTGCCAGTGTTTGCCTCTTTCCACTCAACAAGACGGATTATACTGAAAACAACGCGTAGCAAGCGAGGGTACAAGGTTGTACAATTGCTGAGGCATAACCATACATTTCCCTGTCAGCTCTGACACCCGCTCGTCCTGGGTGTGGGTGTCTGGTTTGCATAATCACCAGGCAGTTATTTATCAGTAAACACACCAGACAAAGCCTTATATTTCAGCTGGCAGCCAATAAGACCTGGTTGATTTACACAGGTTTTTTTAGAAGATGTTTATTTACATACAAAACAAACACACATTTTCAGCCTGAATGCTTCTCTGTACACTAAAGAAGCAAAGAAGAGTAAGCCCGGATGGCAAAGGTGTGGTGTTGCCACTCCATCCTTCACATTTTTGGCTGCCAGGCAGAGAGTATTGGAATTGCCAAACTGTACAGGGATGGAAGTGAAAATCACAAGGCATGTTATATATTTAAAATAAACCTATAGCGTGTTTGGTTTCAATTTAGAAAGAACCTTTGATTGGCTGCCATGGCTTTTAGTTGTAATTATCTACTTCAGCTGCAAAACAGCAGCTTTTGTTTCTCTGTCCATGCCGGTGAGTTATTAAGATGGAGAGACGAATGTCTAAAAGCAGTGCAAACAATGCCAAAATATCTAAGGGGTAAGTGACCAGAAAAACAAACTTGACTTATTTTTATGCTTGCCTCTAAACACTGTTCCTACCTAAAAAAAACTTTGTAAAGCTGGTATCATGACAAATATGCAGTTTGTCTACAGTATGTGAGTTCTTTATTCTGTTATTTCAATCATTGGCCTTTTCATGATGTTTGTTAAGATGAAAGAAGTACTTTTGAGTATTAATTACTGGAGAAACAGACACCCACAACTATTTTTATTCTTATTCTGTTGACTCATCACAAGAAGAAATGTCTGTCCCACTAGACCAGCTGCTACTTATATCTTAGTTGCAAGACACTTGAGTTCACACATTGGGAGCAATCTAATGTGTGAATTTTCTCCAGGATGGGCATCCAAGCGCTTCTGACTTTCCTGACTTCACGTAGCTCCGTCAAAGGGGTCATCCAGAAGTGTGTGACGGTACCATGAGCTTGGAAACTGTAGCACTCCTACTGTAATCAGGGCTGTGCACGGCAGGCAGTTTTCTTCTTGTTCTAACTCTAGGGGTTTACTGATGCAATTCATATCACTATGACTAGGTTTCAGAGGTAACTGTGCACAAACTCTAGTGCTGTGTATAAACAGTGGCAACATTAAAAAGATTGTCAGTGTCACGCATTCACTGCAGGTTCAGAAAGGTAATATTAGATATTTAGTTCAGAAAGGTAATATAATGATCACTATTTCTGGAAAGACTATTTCTCAGTTTTTATGGTTCATGGGAAATTTCCAAACCCCACAAATATTTTCCCAAACCAAAGATTAAGAATGTGAGGCTGCTCTGCATATGATAAATGGGAAAGAAACTTCTTCAGACTTGTCTTTCTTAGTCTTAAGTTTACTCACTCTATCTTGATAGATTTTATTAGGCAGGTAGTAAATCCACCCAAAATTACTGAGATTAGAGACTCAATGCAAGTACATAGTGAAGCTGATTTGCTGTCAGAGGTTTTTTGAAACTGCACTAGAAGTGTAAAAGGACTTAAAGACACTGCAAACTCATATTCAGAAAGCAAAGAACAAGTAAAATAATGATAAAGTCCCTCAAAAGAAATTGTTTTTCTCATTTTGGCTAAATCTGCTGTGCATTTGTCAGCATGGGGTAACCTGGCAGTGACACCACTGAGCCATGATTTGGGCCAAGGCTTCACCTCTGGCAGTTCCTCTGAAAAGGTGGTATATTGGCCTGATGATTTGTAAATGAGAGCTGGGGCAGTATTAAACTTCCAGCAAACATTGTTTCTAATTACAATTTAGCTATTGTCATGCCTGTATTTGTTTTCCTCACTCTTTTTGTGTTACCATGGCAAGTAATGAATCCAGAATAAAACCGTAACCCTCACCCAGGGTGCAGCTGGGTTATATGGTTATGGGTTATATGTTTGCCTTAAGGGCAAACAGAAAAGATGCTCGAATCCAGAGAAAACCCTCTGTAAAGTAGAAATGGTTGCAGAGTTATAGAAATCTGTTAGATACCTGCATAAATACATATATATACTGCGAGTGACACTGCAAATGAGACAGCATGAGCTACATGATTTATCAGCTCTTTTTGGAACATAAAATGGATACTGTGGTACTTTTTATATGTTTTATATAAGAAAAGGGGTTTGGGTAATGGAACTTCTTTGTGCTAGGAATTTATTTTCCACTTTTTTATTTGTCTGTATGTAAATAAGTTAGGAACGTGTGTCTATATATATGCTCCTGGCCCTTCAGTGTGTGCCAAGTGCATCAGCTGATCCATCAACCAGGTCAACACCTGATTGAAAATAATATAAAATCATATCAAAAACCAGTATGAAATGCCTTTGGCATTTGAACTCTGACACAAATTGGACTGAGAGCAGCCTCCAACTGATGGGAACACCAATTTTCTGCATTTTGTTTGTGTGTAAAATTTGTGTAGCTCAGCTGAGTCTCACTTCTGCACTGTGCCCTGCAGTCCTTTGCTCCAAAGGGATGGTGAAATCTGGATCCTCCAGCACAGGAGATACAAGCTATTTTTTATGAAAGCAATGATAAGATGTAGAACTCTAATAGCAACTGCTTGCTATGAAGAGCCTGTGAGTAAACCATTTCTCTCTATGGATCATGCTATGCGTCCGATGTGCCATTGATTGTCAGCAAGAAAAAAGAAAATACTCAACATTTTGTATCTATTAACAGTCAGTGGTTAGTAAGAGTAAGGAAATAGCAGCATTTGACTTCTGCTTAATTATGTTTCTCTACATTCATCGTAGACACAGGTCCTTTCTTTAAGTTTTTATAACACTAGGGTAAATAAGACAGACTGTGTGGTGGTCATTGAAGTAGAACAGAGGCTGAGACTGGACAGAACAGAAATATTTTCATCTTATCAGAAAGCGTTTCTTTTTTTTTACAAAAGATTGTACCAAGATGGGCAACAAAACCTCATAAATTGTTTGAAAGTGGAAAGAAACACGCTGTGAGTTGGTAGCAGTTGGAGCATTTAGGGGAGCGCTTTGCTAGACTGCAGTCATGATCACCTATTTTTTTCTTTGATCTGTCTGGAGATGTGGCACTATGTTTAAAGCTGGAAACGGCACTTTTCTAATGTTCTCTAACCTCAAAACAAGATGCCAAACATAAGGGATTTTTTTCCCCTCCTTTCTTCCCTCCAGCTTGTTCCTGCCAGAACAGACTATTCAATTGCGTCCTTTGCAGCCAGGCAGAGCTGTGCATCGTGCTTCTCCTCGCTGAAGGAGGGGAGAGCTGCAGTGTGGGGATTCAGAGAGCTTTTGTTGCTGGAAGGAGTTTTTTACTGGCTTTTTTTAATTTTTTTTTTTGCTCTGTGTGCGAGAGACATAAAGTGCTCTGGAAACGTACAGATTCTTCCTGCCAAGGACGGTTGTTTTCACAGCTCCCCTTTTGCCAATTTCAAACTGGTTAAGAAATAAAAAAAAAAAAGGAAGAAAAAAAAACAGCTTTCACATACATATCCTAAGCGCCCTGGGTGACAGATACTGTTTAGCAATAGAATCTGTAAAAGAGCCAAAATAACCTATTTCCCCAGAAGAACAGAAAAATTGCATACGAATACCCATGCTAAGGGGAAGAGGGAGTTTTCAGTGACAAGAGCAAAGGCAAGGCCGAAGCATTATTAACTAACTGTCTTAATTAAACTGGAAGTATGATGTCCTGATATTTTTAAGGATCTCAGTCAGCTACTTTGCCTTTGGCTTAATTTTTCCCCCTCCCAAAAAAAATCTTTAATGCAAAATAATTAATTAATCTCCAAATATGACTGTTACTCATTCTAAAGGTGAATAAATAATGAAATATTTAGAGAGGACTCTAGCAAAACGTTCTACTCTCAATGTTGATTTGACTTAATGCTAGTCTAATTGACAGGTTGGTTTTAGGTATAGTGTAGTGCTGGTAGAATTCTAGGTGATCATGGTATAAATCCAGGTGAAATACTCTGTTGAACCTGTGCAAAATAAAGAAAAACTCACATTGGAGAACAATGGAAAGCAAAGGGAAGTTTGCAACTTACTTTTCTGGCACCTTCTTCCAGTGTAGCCCTCGGTGCAGGAGCAGACGTTGGTTCGAACGCAGTGACCACCATTCTTACAAGGGGGAATGCAAACAGCTGGTGAAAGGAAAGCAAGAGTTTTGTGCACTGAAATCACACAGGGGATCAACATTTTAAATATAGGCTCCTTATTTATGGGCCTATTTTGGGACACCAGCACACAAAGGCTTTTTCTTTAGTTGGGGTGAAGAAGGTGTCTTTCCAAAGGGTGGTTCAGGCGAGTGCCTGACTGGAGATCCTGATTCTCTCTTATTTGTGGAAAGAATGTGGGATGTGACTCCTAGCACCTAAGGGTCCCTTTTTGATCCCCGCAGTTAAGAGGTAGGAATGTCCCTGAGAATCTCTTAGGTTTTCGCTCTCTTGCTGAAGGGCTTCCTAGATCAGTGTTGGAGATTTGCTAACTTAGTTCTGGCACTATTACCTTCCCCTTTTTCGATGAAGCAGAAGGAAGGTCTTTGCTTTTCTTCAGCATCCATCCACTCTTTACCCATATCACTTCCATATTCCACAAATGTGCGTATTTATTTTCAAGTTTTAGTTCTGTCTAAAGCATAACACTTAAGGATAAAAATTCCAAATCACCTAGATGTTGAAAAGCACCTTCCATGTTGAGCATCAAGAGAAAGATCATGAATTACAGAATCTGTATCATTTTCAGTCTCTTCTTCACGCCCAGCATCACAAAACCAAAGAGCTTTCAGCAAGCTCCATTTGCAATTAGATTTTTGTGTGTGAATCATTCCCTTGCAAAAATATGCATTTTGATTACATTCATCTAGGAACTCCAGGGAAACGAAAGAGAGAGATCAAGAGAAAAGAACTTTCAATATCAAAATACTTCAGGATTGGTAATAAAAGTGTGCTTATATTCCCAGGTCCGTGAGGGATTATTAGACCCATGCTCAAAAAAATTAAAAGCAAGTGGTAAAAAATATGGGTCCTACATATTAGGTTCTAATATTAAGTCCTACACAAGTCTCCCATCCACTACACTCTAGGATGGTCAAGTAGGTGATATTGTGGGCCACATTTGATGATCAATTATCATCTGGCTCTGAAACACAGTATAGTACACACTATGGAGTATGCAAAATGAACAAATAAGAGCCATTCCTTAACATTTAATTGAATAGCTACTTATTACTGATATCACTGACTTTAGATAGTTTTAAATTAATTGTTTAGTTATCATTAGTGTCATCTTAAATAATTTCTTACTCCTTCACAATACCATCAAGAACAATATAATGCGGATTTATGACAGACTATTACATCAAAGGAGCACACAGGGAGTTATGACAAGGGAAATCTCTGGACATACTTCATGTGGGGGCAGGTAATATTATGGGTTGCTGTTTATATTTTAAGCCTGGATCCTTTATCAAGATGATAAATAGAACTTTCTTACCTCTCTGGCACTGTGGTCCGTAGAAACCATAAGGACATGTACACATATTTGGCCGTACACAAATTCCTCCATTCAAGCACACGGGATTGCACACAGCTGTATGTAAATATAAGAAAAAAATTTTGAATCTCTATGAATCTGTTATAATTTTGAATTTTTTAGAGTAGGTACTCTTTGGCTGCTGCACATGTAATTAGGAAAAACATTTCTAGTAATATTGTGATAAATGTCACACAATTCTTGCTGGTCAGTTGTGCTGTGGCATTTATTCATTGTCAACACAGTGGGAGCATTTCATTGGTGTTTTAGCATAGTTTGGGGAATAATACATAGTATAATTTAATAGTATATTGATGATGTCCTCCTTTGATTTGAACAGTTCATCTGCTTCCACTCTAGTGTCTTCACCAAAGACAATCCCAAGGTAGTATAAGTAGTCCCATTGCATGCAGCCTGGATAACCTGGAGATGAGATATTAACCATTTGCTGCTTTGTCTGAGTTCAGCAGAGCATCGTAGCATTTCCACGAAGTTGTATAGGTCCGTACCACAAAACCTCCATTTGTTCAGCCTCATTTAAATGCCAGTGCCTGCACCACCACCAGCAAGGCCACTGGATGAGCTCCCTTTACCTCTTTATTTTTCTGTTATTACTACAGATGATACAACAGGCGTTAGGAACTAAAAGCTGTCTTGCATATTTCTACGCGGCAAGTACCTGGCTGTTGGAAAAACGGTATTAGAATTGCAAATTCGTTTAGTTGGGAAGTCGCTGTGTGAAGAATAAGAAATCTGATAAAATTTTCATTGTAAAGCAGAGTGAGACTTTAAAACATTCCTTCTATTCCCTTTTCTTTCAGTATCTTACAGAATAGCCCATTAAATAAATTAAATACATTTAAGCTTAAATAAATTAAGGGTCACTAAAATGTTTCAGATGAACAAAAGGAGAAATAAAATGTCAATTTGGAAAGAGAAAAAAAGTGAAATTGTAGTCCAGATGAGAGGCTTTTCTGACTAAGTAGCAATCACTTACGAAGTCAAAATGGACTTCATTCATCCCTAATGGTGAATTTGGATTAGTTCCCTCATTGTCTTAGCTGGTTCACAGATGTCTATGCTCTATCAGTGTCTGTATTTCCACTGGTAACATCCCCTAACTCCCAGGTTTTTTTCTATTTCTATATCGGTGCTCATCCAGAGACTTATTTCATAACACTTGAGGCAGGAAACCCCAACAATATCTGCAAAATGCTGTGTGTTGTGCACACGAAACAGTGGTGGAGAGCGGGGCCTGGTGGGTTTTCACATAAGATATTGGCAGACAAACAAATCCTGCTCTCTTCTTCTGGGTTGGAAATCACTGCTTCTGCTGCTGCTGCAGCTTGTCCTTCTCTGGGAATAATCCTGTTTAAAGCCACCCCAAAAATAAAAGTGCCGAACTCAAGGAGGGTAATCTCTGGCAGGAAAAAGAGGAGATAATGGGAACCAGAACAGCTAGTGGCAATCCCAGTCATTTACTGTGGATCTTAGCTAGGTTAATTTATGCATCCTCAATAGGTCTGTCATTTCAACACTTACAGGGAGAGCAGTCTCAGGGAGACGGAGGTTAAAGTGACATCTCTCACATTCCAGGACAGGTAATGTAGGCTGAAGGTGTCTTAGTCATTTAATATTCACTATAGCAGAGGCAGCCTGCCTCTGTAGCCTTGAGGTTTGGCACTGATTAAGGTACTCCTTGCTCTTGCTTCTTTTAATATTTCACTATTTTGCATGCCTCATCCCAGGTGAGTGCTGTAGTTACTGTGCCTTTGGAGGAAAAAGTACTCCAGCTTTTAGCACTTAGATCCCGAGAGGGAGGTCTGAGCTGTACCTATTCAAAACAAGGTTCAAAATGATGCATCCTGACTTAGAGATGGGTACCTAGTTCTGATCCTCTCCTTGTCATTTTGTACTGGTGGGTGGAGCTGGCTTTTCCCGGAGTGTGCGCACTTCTGTGGATGCCTTTGTAGGTACTCAGGTAGCAGTGTGAATTCTGGCAGCAGCACGATGTTTAACATTAGGGAGTCAATGGCTATGTTCTCCTTGCAAACTGCTTTTTGTTTTCTCTTGTAAAGTCACAAGTCATCTTCTGGAATGGCAAAGCTTAATCTAAGAACTGGACCACAAAAATCTGAGTAGCCTCTCTTAGTTTTCTGAGAATTTACCTTTCCATGTCCATGTTTCTTCTTTAGACCATGCAGTATTAGTTGCTAATGTAGCAACTTATGTGCTTTCTTACATTCTTGTCCTAACTTAACCTGACCTCCTTCTATTCCTATCTCCATAAACTATACTTTTAAGTTCAGATACGTCTGCACACCATTAAAATCACCAAAAGCCAAACCTTTGTTCTTTCTGTCCCAGCATCCTACCTTGAGAGAAATGTGTAGGGTTAAAAGTAATGAAAACTGGAAGTTGCCCAGGTCATGAGTAGTGTAGATGGTTGCATTGCCCTCATCTCTGCCACCACAGGTGGCAGCACTCATTGTTTGGGATCTCCATGAAGAAGACCAACAAATAGTGAGGTTATGTCCACGGTAGCTGAGACTGTAGATCAGTGTATCTCCAAAGTCTCCAGTGAGAATTATTCTCATTTGCAGAAGCTACCAATCACCTAGAAAGGTGAATAGCTTTATTTTCATTTTTTGTGCATGCTGAGAAAAAAACTCCAGAATCACATGAGCTTAAAAAGTGCTGCAAAAAGGTTTTGTTAGTGGTTTTCCTCTTCGTGACCCTGAGATTTAAATAAACATCTAAACTTACGAATATTTACATAAACTCAAAGTCTGCTGAGATCCTGCCTTTTATCAGATCTCCTGTTCTTACATATTATTTTTCAGCAATTCCTACTCTGACCTCTGAATTACAGGAATCACATGGATTTCAAGCAGCAAAAGAAATGAGAGCAGTTGTTTCTAACCACTTACCTGTTTCACAAGAAGGGCTGCTCCATCCATTTCTGCATTTGCACTCATCCGGTGACACACAGACCCCGCCGTTGTGACAGTGTCTGTTACACACCACTGGAAAACATGCAAAGAATTAAAATGTCTTATAGGTAACACCTACTCAGATCCTAAAGCTGCTTTATTACAGCATTTAACTAATGTCCAAGAGGTCCAAGAGGTAAACTGAGGGATTAATCCACCCCTTTCCTTGGTTTTCTTTTTCTTTTCTACCCATTTTTTCCGTCAGAAGTCTTGCATCTAAAATTCTTTGCTTTTTAAGTATTCCAGCTACCCTGTTTCAAAGATAAAATTATATTCCTGTCAAGGGCAAGCTGATATTTAAATAAGCAGTGAGGACTGTAATAATGAAACTGCATATGTTTCACTGTTCAGCTAATACAGAAGGGTTTGAAGGCTGATTTTTTCCCCAGGTGTTCTATATATTGAACCTCTTTTGAAACCTGTATTGCACAATAACATGACTCCTAATAGGTATGGTTGTCTTTTTGTGTTCTCAAAATTAGTATTACTGCGTACACTCACGTAACCTTGAATTTCATAAATGTAACTATAAATAACATGGAGGTTTTTGCTTGTTTGTTTTGTTTTCCAGAGCACTTTTATGTATAAAATGTTGATATAGATGTGCATATTTTTACATAACACAACTATGCTGCTGGTGAATATATGCTCTGAAATAGTTTAGCTACTATATTACTTCAATATATTATTCTTTGATTTCTTTGCTGTATTTAATCATCATTTTGGGGAGTACTATAGGAAAATAAAAAGGCTTTTTCTGTCTCCTAATTTTCTGCAGATTCAAACATGTAATGAGGAGAAAAGCCTGAATTAGTTCATACGTACTTGTTTCACATCGAGGACCAACAAATCCATAAGCACAAGAACAAGTATTTTGGGATAGACAAGTTCCTCCATGCTCACACGGTGGATCGCACTGCGCTGCAAGAATAAAACATGAGAAAAAAAGTACACTTCAAATATTACTTTCTGTGTGGTTATAAGCACAGCACTTGTTACTCTTTTTCCTATACCATTTTATTAATCCAACAAGTGATTTGACTACTGAGGAAAACGCTGCAGGATAAAAGTAGGTATCATCAGATTAGTAATACACCACTAACTAATGAGTAGCTATATAATGTCTGCAAGGGAATGATTTTAACATAATCATACTTAACTTCTGAGCATGCACATTTTAAAGTATGTATTTTTGAAGTCTAAGGATGGGTCAAGTACAGATGGAGTTAATAATAAGAACCTTGCCCACCCCCCTCTACAAATCTACCTTGTAGATCTTCAGTAAGCTTTAACAGGTGTCAGAAGTTACACTAAAGCAGAGATGAAGGGTAGAAAAAAAGTCCTATGGGAATTTTTCAGCAAAATGACAAACATTCAAGCAACAATTTAAATATTTAATAAGTAGTGCAAAGCAGCAAGTTAGATAGTGATTTCTTGACATATTGCAATAGGTAATGTCATTCTGTGGAAGAAAGAGAAAGAGCAGGTGTATGAGTACTGTAGCTCCTCAAAGAAGCTATCTGCTGAAGATGTTGCTTTGGTTTTTAAATGTTGATCATCATGAGCCTAATGTTTTTCTGGTGCAGGCAGCCTGGAAGGTTTAGCCTTTTAAACCTAACACCTGAGGACAGCAGCTGTCATGAATACTTCTGTTTGTAGCCCTCTAGTAAGAGGTAGTTTTGTATGCCAGACTCGGGAAAGGAGGAGAGAAGACCACTGAAGGTAGAAGATGACCGCTGACACTTGCTCTAAGAAGTGGTGTGCGCAGGAGCAGAGCGAGGCGTGTATGTTACCTGGCTCTCACTTATGCCTTTGTTAAAAAAAAGCCATCTCACATAACAGAATGAAAAATATCTTTCCTTGTGCTTGGGAAGTGAACGCAGAGAAAAATGTTGCACTTTGGCACACTTTACTGGCAGAGTTTTGTCTTTTATAATGGATATGAAGCTAAGCAAGGTTATTCCAAGGAAAATGCAAAATGAAGCTAAGGAGATCTGAAACAAAGCATCTTTCATTTTAAGTGTTGTTACAAGGGGAAAAAGAACCCCTAATGTACCACATTTTGTTCTTAAAACTGGAAAATGGATTGTGTAATTGGAAAGCTAAATGAAGAACAAATACTTGTGGCACCACGCAACTTAAAGCTCATGAATTGAAGGCCTCCTCACCTCTTATGGCATCACCAAGCCTTCAGATAAAGCCATTGCATATGAACTTTACCACCCAAAAATTTATGAAAGTCACCATACATTTTCCAACTGTAGTTAAAAAAGACAAGCTCCAAGATGGTATCTTTAAATAAACAATTTTGACATACACACGAAAAAACCATTAAAGAAATATATTTGGTATTAGATCTGCTCTTCAGGTACTTCAGTATTTGCATTTGCTGCTACCATACGGTTTTAACTGTGAAAATTTCAGTGCTGCATTAAAATAACTTAAGGATTTGACATGCCTGGGAACTGAAAACTCGCTAGATATAGTTCAAATCCATACTATACATGCTGAGAATGTCATTAAGCTAAGTTTAGTTTTGATTTGTAGGGCTATAAGGTTTAGACATTTGCAATTCAGCATGTGTTTAACCGAAATTTGAAGTGTACATCTGGGAGAAAAAAAAGAGCTAAAGAAAATCGACACTGTCTGGACAAATAAATAGATTTGATTAGGACCCATTTAAGCAGTTAGTGTTAAACTTTCCCAAAGTTTCTCTATTTCAGCCACTGGTAGCAGCCACTGGAGCAGAGGTAGCTCGAGGTCTCATAATATTGGGGCGACCAGCAGGTAGCAGTCCGGGATGAAATGGGAAGTGGAAGAAAGGGAAAGAAATTGAAGTTGTTTTCAAAGAAATTTGTTGTTCCTTTAAAACTGCAGTGCTGTATTTAAGTCACCACTCGCATTCAAGGGTTTACGCTGGATCTCACTGAAGTCAACAATGGGTGTAGGGCTTTGAAAGGAGGGTGCTGACCTGTTGGCTGTGCGCACGTCGCTCCGAAATATCTCCATTCTTCTGAGCTTGGGTAAGCGCAGGACTTCCTTACAAAGGGGTTTCTTTGCAATTGGAAATTAACAGGAGGTAGAATTGGATAATGTTCTCTGCTTGGCGACAGGGAAACACAAAACCAGGGGAAAATACATGGCTTTTTTTGAAGTATGTGAAGTGTGATTGCCTTTGCTGTAGGACGATGGTTGCATAAAGCCTCCAGGTGCCTAAGTGCTATGCCAAGCAGAGTGACATTCAAACATATTGTGCTTTATTTCAGAGTGTTTTGTATGTAGCATTAAAGCGAATGTGTCCATTTGAATAGAGCACTTTCCATCTGGCCTTTACACATTTTGAGATGCATCTGAACTGTCAGAAAAGAACATGGTATTTTGGATATCAAAATATTTAGCTCTTATGGTGACATTTAATAGTAAAATGTTTAAACCTATTCTATTACTAGTGAATAGCAAAGGATAAAAACTGATAGCTGGCTGCAATGTGAGAGTGGGAATAATATGCACCTAAAAGACATTTCCCTCTGTAATAAAAATACACTGTTCATGTCAAATTCTTTTCCGAAACTTCTATCTTTCATCTTCTGGAATGAATTTTTTTTTCCATAAACATTCGCTAAATTGTACAAAGGTATTGCAGTGTCTTTGTACTAAGCGGTTTTGGATAGTATAAAATGACAGTAAAGAGGAAAATATTGCTGCAAATGGTCAATCTTGCTGTCAAATGTATGTATGTTTATGTTTATAATTTAAAATCTGGAGGTGAAAATGGAGAAGTCCATTATTGTTTTCTCTGAAAGGGCTTTTTGGGAAATATCCCAAAACTACTTTTTTCCCATTAAAATGAGATCATGCAGCCTTTACAAGTTTCTCTATGATAACTTTGGGGCCACTCAGGTATACCAGATGCTGTGTTGTTTCCTTCGTTTTCAATAGCCTAATGAGCAAATGGCTTCCAGGACAGAGTTATTGCTTAACATCTCAACAGCGAGAAAGCTCCCTGTGCTGTCTGACATGTGAGGTCCTGGCTGTGCACTGCTAAAGCAAGGCTCAGACCTCTGGGAACATCATCTGCAGTTCCATTGAAAAATTTGAATACCAGTTATCTCGGGACAGACTTCACTGGAAGGAGTGTAGTCTACCTTGTATCATGCAATTATTTTTTTCTTTCAAACATCCATTAATCTAATTTTTAAATGTACAGATGAAGTTTGAATATGTGCAGCTTAAGGGAGGGGAAAAAAAAGAAAAAGAAAGTTGCAGACTAGCCAGGTTACTGTTTTGCCTTTTGAACAGCTGTGGATTGAAGCCTTTCTTTTCCAGGAAAGATACACAGATAAAGGAAATAAAGCATCGAGTTAGAACGTGTATTAGTGGTATTAAAATAACTCATATGCATATTTAAATGGTCCAGCAGTCCAGAGCCCAGTTATGAAATAAATACCAATCACAGCAGATAGAAAATTAACGAGATTAACTTGACAATAAATTAGGAATACAAATGCAGACAACGGTTCTGGTTAGGTTGTCCTAGTGGATTTGGTTTTGTGAAATGTCAGCTGGGTGCTCGTCTGCAATCAAAAAAAGCAAATGAAGTATTAGGAATGGTTAAGAAATGAGCAGAGTACCAAATGACAGACTTTATTATGGTCTGTATCCATGGTGAGCTGCATCTTAAATACTGTGCTCAGGTCTGATCCCCCACCTCAGAAAAGATATAATAGAAGTAGAAAAGATGCAGAAAAAAGGTGATGGAAATGACTAAAGGTGTAGAAGAGCTTTTGTGCGAAGAACAAGTAAATAGATTTGGGAAAGGTGTTACTTGAGGGGATAGGACAGAAAACTGCAAAATCAAACGTGGCCTGGAAAGGTTGAACAGGGTTCAAAGACATCACCTTGGCTTTTTGAAGAACAAGATCCATAACTTGCTGAGAGATTATTCTGGACAGTATCCTTATATCTTTCCCATATACTGCCAGACATCTGCTGTTGGTAGCTACTGGGGAGGACTTTTGGTCTGATATAGTAGAGCTTTTTGGGTGTAAAAATGTCAGAACAGACAGATTTCAGCTATCTGATCTTTTTTGCCTCATTTCATCCAGCTGTGCATCCTGAGGTCATAATAATTTCCCAACTTCTTCATCTTTCCTGTTACTTTGAAAATTACTTGGTATAACCAGGGGTTTTGTAATGTCAAGTTAATGCTGTGGTTTTAACTCTTGAGCAGAAAACATGGTTACTACCATTTGAGTTTTCCCTCAGGAAATGCTGTGCAAAACTTGTATAGCATCCCAGAGTTTCATTAACTTAACATTTTTAAGAAAATGTTGCTAAAGTAGCTTGATTTTATCTGCCATAGGAATGCTGATGAGCCTTTATTACTACTAAAAAACTAGAAAGCTAGTAGTCCTTAACTATCGCCTAATCCAAAATAGTTTGAAATAATTGTCTGTATTTTACAGAATGGAGTCTTTGACTTTTAATCATATATTTTTAGGAACCAGGCATTCCCTATTGAATGATCTGGAGGCTAAAGAAATAAACACAAGGTTGAGCATGAATTTGGCTTAAATTCTTATCTTTCTTGAGTCTTCAGGTCTAGGTCTCTCAGAAAGAATCCAAACAACAATGCCCAGAGCAGAATTTTTTGTTAACTTCAACTCTGTTATCGAATGGAAAGGACATGTTCCACCTTAGGGCACCCTAAGGAGCTCAAGAAGTACAACATCTGTTCTCAGACAGTGCCATATGCAAAGACCCTGGTGAATAACCGATCCCAGACAGCATTTGTTTCCTCTTCCAGTGGATATGGTGCCTTTGAAAGTGCAGGCTTGTGTCCCTGTTGTAGAGTGGGAAGCAGAGGCAGGACAACGAATAATTGCTCTAAGGTGTCTAACAACACTAATGAATATTTCAGAGCAAATGTTAGAGTGTCCTGGTTTGAGCTGAAACATTTAAAGCTCTGACAATGTTATGGCACATCTGCAAAGTGCTCTGGCAAGTTAGAGGTGTGGTCATATAGAACTGTTAGGAGCATACCATACTAATGCATTAGTTTTATAGTATATATCCTTGAAAAGGAAACTCTTATGTATTTGGTAACCTCCCTCATCCCCAGAGGAAGTCTTGGATAAGTTTATTCCGTACATACCAGCAAGCATCTTCAAGAGACCGTGCAGGAGAATCCAGCGGACTACGGTAGGCCTTATTTATCCTGCTTAGTTTTCATTATTGTGTAGGTGATGTTGGCTGTCTTCAAAATGCTACTCCGAAATGATGTTTTCCAAGATCTTGCCTGTTTAGCAGACTGGTCTTAACATTAGGCCACTAATAATAGTAATACTGTCTTCGTGCAGGAAGGCAAACGAGCTCTACAAACTGAGAACCTGGCCAGCTCTATGAAAGGGCAGGGGAGTGATGACTTGAGCCTCAAGGAACTACATCTCAGCTCCTCTGCTGATAATTAGCCAGAAGTAAGAGAATTAAGAACCTGTAATGCTTAATATGCCAAATCAAGATGGGCAAAAGCAAGGTCCTACTTCTAACAAGTGACAAAGTTGTCAGTAGTGAAGAAAGTGATCTAAGTGGAATTTTTTAAGAGCATCTGAACATATCTCCATTAAGATGCTTGAATAGAATCCAAACATACTGACATGTAGCTATGTTCTTCCAAAAGAAGGTAGGAGGTTAGACCTGATGATCCCCAGAGGTCTCTTCTGGGCTGGACTCCTGTGAGTCTGTGATTCCCAAAGGAGGAAGAGAGAGCAGAGGGAGGGGACTTCCAGCTAAATCATAATGGGGAGAGTGAGGGGACTGTTCAAAGGGATAGGAATATTACAGAAATATAATATGGTGTGATTATTTTAGAAGATAAATTAGTTTTCAGGAAGCTGCTTATTTTTCACGTACCAGTCCTCTGAGCTTAATTTTGAATGGCACAACTGGAAAAAAAATTACATTCCATCACAAGATAAATATCACTTGATAAACTATTTATTATCTCAGAGTATTTTCAGACACTCTTATTAAACAAAGGTCATAACCCCTCAAACTCCACAGGTATTAAAACTTGCTACCGATGGGCTGTTTCTTTTATCTCAGGAAATTTTTATATCAAATGGATCGGTGACATCTATCAATACTGTCTGAGGTTGTTGACATTTTTGCTCACTTGCCACGGATTTTGTATCAAAGCCTGAAGATTCTGCCGGTGCTGGTCTCATCTAAGCTTTGATCACTTGCTCAAGTTTTCTGCAACCTGCTCCTAGAGAGTACTGCTGTTTTGAGGGAAGTCAGTAGAGTTGTGGGTGGATTGTCAGATGCTGATAGCAGAGGTTATGACAGGCCTTCATCCCAGGAATTAGCCTCATCTTTCAGCTCCGTCTGTCATGAAGAATCAGCTGCATCTGACATGGGAAGAGACATCGATGGCTGGAGGTACAATGGGTGTCCTTCACCCACCTGGCCACACTCCAGGAGGGTGCTCGCAGGTGTGCCAGAGAACCAGGATGAAGGAGAAGGAGGGAGCTGACAGGCTCATTATTGAGTCTGGTGACACGGTCAGTGACAAGAGACAAATAAAGGATGTTTGTGCATCGTGCCATCAAGCCCTGAGTCGGAGAGTGATGTTGGTAATAAAGTATTTCATCCTAAAGACTCTCCAGAGAGGTGTGCAGTAATACCAGTAACTGAGGAAAGCATCTCGTCTTGCGAGACACTAAAAGGCAGAGGTAGATTTATGCTTTAAGGACTGGGCATACTAAATATTCGCAAAGCAGCTGTATGCCTGTATTTGTGAATATTCATATGTACGTAGGCTTGGTCTTTGAGGGGAGGCCATTCTGCGGTCAATCTTGCTTTCCTTTTCCTCAGTACTAGGAGGTACTTGGTATTTTTCCAGCTCCAGGTATGAAACAGAGGTCAATGACATGGTCTTTGATGCAGAGTCCTTTAGAAGGGGAGTTTCAGAAATGTGCAAACAGGTAAAAATTCTAGCACCTTTTCTCACACGTTTTGTCATCTATCTCCACGACTGCTATGAGCTCAGAGGGCTGCACTGTTGCTGGGGGCTTTACACCCCCGTGAAGCCTTCCTCACACCAGGTAATCCCTGGGAGGTCCACTGCCGAGCTGTGCAGAGTGGGAAAAACCGTATGTGAAAGAGAATGAAATAAATGATGCAAACATTTTTGCTTTGTGTAGTGAAGGGCCAACTTATCAGAGGGATTTCAACAAAGGTTGTAATTAATGATAGCTAAGTCCAGGAATTCAGTGTTTCGACAAATGCGCATAATGCTATTGTTTTACTGAGGTATTCTAAGCTGTCTAATAAATAAGTCAATATACTGTGAAAACCCTTCTGGCGCTATACATTTCAGATTACAAGTTCAGTTTTGTATTTAAGATATTAGACAGTAGAACAATTATTTTTTCCTAGAATGTGTGTTGTATAGACAAATGGAGTCAATTTTACTCTTTC
>NW_010162727.1:0-18394 GCF_000695765.1 Mesitornis unicolor | reverse complement strand
CCACAGAAGTTTTATATGTTTTCAAATGTAATGACTTCAGTAGAATGAATCTGGCCTTAAGCAAGGGTAAGCAAGATCGCAATCTGTCCCTGTTTACAATAGATTAGATATTATCAAATAAATATGTCGTTTTTGTAAGCAGAAAGAGCTTTTTCAAAGTTACAGAATGTTTGTTTATTATTTTGAAATATAATTGGCTTTGAAAACCAGAACAGTCTCAGTCAGCAAAATCTCTAAATTTATAATAAAAATTAATTTTTACTTTAGAGAGTTATTAGATTTGAAGTTATAAAAGAATTTGAAAGAGGATTTTCCCCCTTACCTTCACATGTAATTCCATCCCCACTGTATCCAGTGGGACAAGACCCACATTTAAATCCTCCGTCTTCGCTCGGCTCACATGGCACACCAGGAAAGCACAGCGTATTAGAGCAGATGACTTTCTGATGTGTCCCACCGCTGGTTTTTGGCAGTTCCCCATGATCCACTGCTATGTTGTACGCCTTCCTGGCTGCTGTGGTCTGTGCTGGAAACTTTGCTTGGGGAGCAGACCCTGATGAGATGCTAATACTCTGGGGAGCTGTATCAAGGGAAGAACCTATTAAATGGAAAGGGGAGGTGAGGTGTGTTGCCAAAGGAGATGCTCTCTGCTGCTCTCTTGGGAGATCTTGGGATGGTTTAGTCTTTAAGACTGTGACTCGGCTGAGCCATTTCCTGGAAGAATTGCTGTATTTGGAATGAGACTGCTGAACTGTGTGTGGCCTTGCAAAGAATGAACTCGCATTTGTGTTGCGATGAGAAGGAATGGTCTGGGTTGTACCTGGTTTGTGTTGTTTCAAAGGAAGAGGAGTATGAGTTGTTGCATTGGCAGTTGTGAGGTCTGGTTCCTTGTGCAGAAGGAGACTGTGTGCATCACTTCTTTTTTCAAGGAAAGATTGTCTCTCAGGTGCTGTGGACTCCATATTAGGGTTTTTTGCTGACAATGCATGAGCTTGGGAAATCTTCTTTTTCATTGTAAGGGATGCAGTGTGGGAGTTTTCTTTCTTTACCCCAATTACTGTGGGGTTTCTTTCCAAAAAGTATGTAGTGTGTTGTCTTGGAATTTGAGTTTGGAAAAGAAGAGAATATATGTTTCTTGATGTCTTTAAAACATCATCTTGATGAGAGCCTCTAGTATCTTCAGTATTTCTTCCAGAAATATCCACATGGCTTTGGGAAGATCTTGAAACTAGGGCAGAAGGAAGATATATACCAGTCAAATTTTCTGGTCTAGGATTTAAAGGAACCACAGTGAACATTTAGTTTATGAGCAAACAACAGAACACCAGTTCTAGAAATAGAAGAACTCTATGTTTATGGGCAGGTTTATGCTGCCTGGCATAGAAATAACATGGTGTTATCTGCTATGGGTAACACCAGCACTGGGTGCACAGGCAACTGCAGTACCAAAACTTGCAGGACGGCACTTCATGAACTAGATAAAGTAAATTTATGCTGTCTTGATATTGACTGAGCTTAAGGTAGTAAATCTCAGTGTAATTCAGGTATTATTTTTTGAGATACAGCACTGGTCTTTCAGGGGTTAAACTGCAGCCAAGTGAAAACACTTGTCATGCTGGTTTACTAGTTTTGGTTTACACTATTCCTTGAGATTTTGGCACTGTGCATCTCTCCTACAATTCTTGACCACTTGAGCTAGTATTTGTTTCTTATTAACTGTCAATATTGCAATAGTGTGCTAGGAGATGTTCTACTAGGCAGTACATGATGCAGATACTTTGCATTGAAGCTCTTGCAGTTTAGGAGTAAGAAGAGACATTGCAGTTTGGGACAGATAGATATCGGAGATGGAGAAATAAACAAATATTGAGATAGTCCTTGTTGAGATCATGTGCTAGAGAGTCTCTAGTCCCATCACACCAGTGCATAACTATTTAATGCTTTTGTAGTCCATATGGCAAAGGAAAGTTTTAGGAGAGCATTTAAAGGAGACTAATGGAAAAGCTTTGTTAATGCTGTGTACAGCTCCCTCCAGACGTGAGGGGCAGCATGTAGGAGAGACTGCTGGTTTGTAACTGTCACCCACTTGTTATGAAGCCAGCCACTTTCTCACTGTGTAAGGAGGGATGATAGATGGCGAGAGGTAGTCTGTGAAGGGCCTTGAAAGTGGAGACAAGTAGTTTGAATCAATACTTTCAGGAAGATTAATGGCCATCTGCTGACTCTAATGAATGGAAGAAGCTATTTTTAACCAATTCTGGCATACTCACTCCATAGGAAATGGGATATATTGGATCCTGAACAAAAAACCTCACTTGGTTCTAGGGTTAACCTCATGTAAGATGTACCCTTTCCTTTTAAATATAAATATTAATCACTTTCTTAAAGCCCCTATTGATGTAGAAATTAGCTATAGTTAGCAAGGAAAGAGATTAAGATGCTTGGCAAAGGTCAAAATGAAAGTTAGAGCGTTGACTAGATCAAAGCAAATCCTGGCATCCAAAGTTGTGTTCACTTCATTGGTGAGCAGTGTCATTCTACTGGTGGCTGATGAGTTTTTATTGCCCTGAAGCATAATGTTTTTGGGTTTTAAAGTGGTTCTGGATCAAGTTGTGGACATCAGTAGGCAAATACATGGTATTTAGTTGAGCAGTAGGTAAATACATGGATTTTACTGTCCAGAGTAAAGGTTGATGAATGATGAGGTACACAGAATGGAAGAAAAAAATGGTGAAGCAGGGAGGACATCTGCAAAAAGAGCATGAGAAGATAGGAGAAGTCAAAGTATTTTTAAAAATGAGTGAGAGAAAGATAAAAGAAATATCTCTATAGAAAATTATCAGTAGTAGATGATCATTGCTGCCTTTAGAAAATTCAATTCAGGGACCAGAAACCAACAGGGATGACAGCAAAGGGCTGAATGACCTCTCTGACAAATTTCCAAAATGAGCCCTGGTTATAGCTTTGGGCTTCTTTAACTGTGTCATAATTAAATGGGTTTTCCTCCTAACTAAATTTTAGTGGCTATTAAGGGGATCAGACTGAATACCTGAGAAAGGGAAGTCTATTATTTCTTTATCAGATGATATATTCATCCTGCAAACACGCTTCAGCCTTCTCTGTAAGGGGTAATATACAGTTGTTGGTGTGTATCTACAACAATAGAGTTTTACATCTCAAATTAGGCTACCAGTGAAAAGTAGTGGTACATTTTAGTTGGTTGTTCATTATGATTTATACTAATCAAGGTCCTTCATCCACTTTCTACAGGCCAGCAAACTTCAAAAGGTGTTGGCTTTGTTCAAATGTGGCGACTTCAGTGTCCTTTCAATTTTCATTATTTCAGATTTTTACTTATACTGATACAGTGCAATTTAGTTAGGATTAGAATATGATAGATTTTTTCTGGAATACCTGAAAATTTCTGTCTGCAGTTTTCCAGGTATCTCAATAAGCTAAAACAAAGAACTATACTGAAACATTGCAGGCTCAGTTGCCTGTAGTCAGCAGCTTTCTCAAATCCTGTATTACTTCAATTTATTTTCTTTGCAGTCGATCAATATCTTCAAATGTATAACCATTATCAATGCAGAAATATGATTGCGTGAATCTGGTTTTCTCTGTGATGCCACTGTGTGATTACATATTGGACTGGATGAAAATAACAAAAAAATGACAAGGCAAACTGCTCAAGGTTATGTGACGGTATAAAAAATACATTTTTCACTACCTGCCAGTATTTCTGCCTATACTAAAGGGGAAATGTGCAGCAGTGGAACGATTGAGTTTATTTTTCACAGAGGTAGATAAGAAACCGAGAACCTGCTGCTTTGCTCCAGCTGTGCATGGCAGGAGCTCCATTCGTGTCGATGGAGTTGCACCACTAAGGACGGCATAATGCCAGGATGGATCAGACCCCAGGAAGACAAATTCCTCTGCTGTCCCCTGATCCAGAGAAGATTAGAACAAGGGTGACAGAGGGCAAATTTCCGATACAGAAGTTTAACATCCCTCAACCAACTCAACACCAGGACACTTTCCATCTATGTGGTGCGGGAGTTTCTCCACATGAGAACCCTTCATTTTGCCCAACGTTTCATATATTTTGTGCAGTTCACACTATCTGCTATGGGTAACACCATTCTAATAAATTAGAACTGTCATAACCAATCTTGGGTTCATGCTTGCAGGTGCCATCATGGTGTTGTTAAAACACCACAAATTCTGATTTCTTCTCTCACTTGAATTGTGTTTTACTGCGAACTACTAGTTGTCTGTAGTTGAAAAGGAACATGTTCATTCTAAAGGTAATAAAATAACTATATCAGCTGGTGAAAACAGCAGTTCACAAACAGGGCAGGCATTTGACAGTCTCCTAAACCCAGGGTGAGATATCAACACTGAAACACAGAAAAGAAATCTAATATATTTTCTCTTCTCTGGGTTTCCAGCTTTTTTTTTAACATTTACAAGCTTTTTGAAAAGGGCCACATCCAGACTTAAGAGAAATCACATCCCTTTGTGGCTGCAACCATTTCTGCTTCTGGAGGAGCCGCACACATTTCATATTCTGCCTGGGACAGGTTTGACCAGGTTGGTTACCGTATTGCTCTGTGCCATTCACCCAAGTTTTTGCTGGTCTCAGATTTACGCACCTCCGCACCTTTCTTCCCAAGCCATGTACCTTGGAGACAGCCCCATAGTGACCTACAACCTGCAGATGACACCTCAAACACTTGCTTAAGCTTCTTGTAGACACGAGTAGTTATTAACTTTTCATGGCCATGCTTCTCTTTACAGCTACTAAGAGACAGAAACTTACATTTTCTTTTTGTTTCTTTGTTTTTTATTTAAGTGTAATTGTAACTTTTTTAATGTAATGGCATGAGGAAGACACTATAAGCATCACCATGTGATCTCAAGTGCTGCTTTCTCCTTTAACGTAATAAAATGCCCCAAACGAGTCTATTCTTCAGGTAGACACGGGATCCTTCTCCTTATCAAGATCACATGGCTGTGGTCTCTGCTGCCTGTCAGTTCAGAGTATTATGGGCACTTTTAATTCTGATCAGGTTACAACTACTTCAGAATTCTGTGACTAGTTGAGGAATTCATCTCGTTATTAACAGAATTCAATAAATTTACAATTTGTGTAGTTTTAGAGCTATTAACATTTAGTAGTACCTGCTGTGTAGCACATTTCTCATTCAGAAGCATGTCGTCAGAGATATACTCTTCTGACATATTACACTATATGGGTCATCATTTAAAATTTGAAACATCTACCGGCACATAAATCTTATTTAAAATGTCAAGAGAAAATAGAAAAATTACTCTAGTCTAAGAAGTCTTGTTACCAGAGTATCAGGGATCACTCAATTTCTCTCTCTGCTTTTCCACATTAATGTTTTTTTCTGTATTTACTTGGTGAGAAAGAGGAAACGGAGCAGCTGTCAATAGGAAGCTCTAGGGAAATTCTGCTTTTCCATCAATCTTTAATCTGCTGTTTTATTTGATTAAGTTCTGGCATAACTTTCTTCTCTAGTAAGAGTGTGTTTCATTCTCAAATCTTCTCTTTAGCCAACCAAGCATACCCTAACATCTTCCCTCTCCCAAATATTAAAAAACATAGCTTTGATTCTCCCCTCCTTTTTCTTAAGCATATGGAATTTCTCCACATTGGGATGCTGGTTGAACTTCCCAGTCACCGTCACTGTTGAATTTCACCAGTCCTCAGCTCCTTTAAGCGAGGTACAGCTTCAATTTCCCGAGTTTTACAAAGGATGTACTTACGAGGATATTTTGGTAGTAGCAAAAACATCTTCAGTACTTGCCGAGACTGAGATATTATCTTAAATTTAGATAGGAGCTTAAGTTTAGGGCTTATGATCCTTTACATATTTTTTATGGCAAAAATTGAAAAGTCCAAGGTGTTGTAAGAGAGTTGAGAAATTCAGAGCACTCTGGAAGTAGGCACCAGCAAAAGTTAATTCCCACTTTGAAAAATGTGGAAATAGAGGGAGTTAGTAATACATTTTATATAAGAGGTGCCCAGATCTGGAATCCACAAATCAGAAAAATATGTGGAGCTACATGCAAGCCACTGACCATGCATAGGCAGAGAGAACGAACCAGCCAGGCTGTGTAGCTTGTGTTGGGCTAACAGAGCATGATATCTTGTGGACCTAATGTGCCTCGTATCCAAACAGGTCAGTACATAAGCAAAGTGGGCGCACCACTCTATACCCACCTGTACAGGCACACTCAGTCTTAGTAAAATCTGTGCTCTCAAACCACCACTTCTGTGAGGAGTAAATTAACTCACTTGTTGCTTTAATAATAATATTAAAAAGTGAACACCTAATTCCCTGTCTCTGAGCTATGTTTCAGCTTCACAGATGAGACTGTGTTGCTGATGTTGCTATTTGGTGAGCATTTTTCCTTCCCTTCACTACCAAAATCATAAGTGACAGGGCATATGGAGCCTGCATCACCCAGCCACTTCTGGTTATAACTGTGCCTCTGCTTCAGACTCTTCTTTGCCAACTGTGGCTGCAGCTGCACAGGCACAAATCTGTAACACTGTTTATAATTTGCAACGCAAATTTGTTTTGTGTGTTTGAAATACAAATTCATTCTGCTCTAGCACAGTGCTTTTTGGGGAAGACAAAACCTGAGATCTTCAGCCAGCTCACCCAATAAACTTTATTTACCAGTCTCTCTGTATTCAGGGTAAATGATTCCCAGCAATGGAATGGGGTTGAGACTTTGCCATCGAGCAGGTAATTTTCCAGTTCTGGGATGCTGAAATCCTATGTGAGTGTATTAGAAAATATTACCTAAGAAGAGATAGTGTGTTTGCTTATGCTGCTTTAAATGCCTTTTTGTATTTGCATCAGTGCATAGTTCATTTGTCTCTGGGATTTTCAGAGCAACATAATTGACATCTCAATCCATTAACTGAGGTATTTAAACAAAATGGGGTTCTGTGATGCTCAGTCAGGAAGGAAAAAGTTCATGAACGTAGAAATGATATTACCAACTACATGTCAGAGAACATTTTTGGACATATCTAAGATATGTCAGGGAATACATAAAATTATAGATAATCTCTTTCCTACTCAACAAATACCAAAATGATGCCTTAAAGTGATTTTGCTTAGAAGTAACGCTTTCCTTGTATGAAATACTTTTCTATTCATAACTATTTTTCAATAGAAAGCATTATAATTTAAGGATTAAGAGAAATGAAAAAAATTTGAAAGAGTTGCTTATATTAATTATATTCATTTAAGCCAAATTTCTCCATAGACTTTAAATGGTCGGCTCCTTTTTAAGTGTCCTGAATAGATAATAACAGGCTATAAGCTGGATTTTTAGAATGACACTCGAGTCTGAAAGTAAAGAAACAGTTTTAAATATGAATCTTATCCCAATACATGGCACTTTCATGTAATATATGTGTGTGTCTGCTTTCCAAGGAAGTATGCATCAGCTTTTGGTTAATACAATTCTTGGGACAAGGCCTCATAGGCAGGCAAAGTGCAAGAAATGTGCAAGAAGGCAATGAACACAGAGAGAGCTGTACAGAAAAACTCGGCATTTTGTGCATTTTGTTTGCAAATTCTGTTGGATTTGTTTGTTTTTTGGCTTGGTTTCTTTTTTGTTTTATAACTTTTGTGATGTTTTCTGTAAGCTTTCAATAGAAATTTTAGCATCTAGGTCACCAGAGACAATGTTATTAAAGATGATGTAAGAATTACTGATGGCAAAGATAGGAGCACGCTCACCAAACAGGGATTTTTTTTATTTCCCTTTATCAATATTTTTCTTTATCAGTCTCTTTTTTGGATTGTCTATAGAGATTTATATACCAGCTCTGTTTTTACAAACAAACAATGTTTTCTTAAACACCTTTCCTACCTTCCAGCTTATTTCAAGATTTAATTGAAAAGTTCTCACCTAGGGGTGGGAAAAACTCCTCACATTAGATGTGCTCTCACCCCTTGCACAGCAGACCTGTTACCCTTGCTCCTTTGTTACTATGACTCTTTCTCTGCTCTTCACATTTCTTGGGTCTAACCCATTCTCTGCTGCTTTTTTTAGAAGTGCTCTTCCTGTGCTTTTCTCTGAATATCCAGCTAACAAAACAGGAAGCAAAGAAGCGCGGTTGTGTTTCAAAATACCATGGATCACCCACTTAACCCCCTCGTAACTGTTTTATTGTCCTTTCCTTCATTATCCCTTGCCCATCTTGCAGGTCTGTGCTCTCCCTTCTCCAATAATTTGAGCATTCAACTGTTTTATTTCTACATCTACAAAGAGAGCATTAAAATAGAATTTATAAAACAAAATTATTTTTCATATTCATGAATTGCCAGTGTATTTTTCTTCTTCTCAGCACTGTGAGAGATAGAAAAATTAATAGAAACTGTGTTCTTATCTGATGATGCCTCATGAGCCTTCTGACTCTCTCGTGGCTTGAACAGGTTGATAGCTATATACAAAATAGGCTGAATCAAGACAGATCCTCTCTGAAGCATCCCTGTCTAATTCTCTGAAACATCTATGTAGAATCCTTTAGAACTGTAATAATAGATTATAAAGAAAGTTCATAACATTTCTTCAAAAGAAAATCCATAGTATTTCTTCAAAGAAAATATAGCTTCAATTTGAATATTTTACTGAAATTCTCCTTTTATTTGATTCAAGAAGTAAATGGTCTAAAACTATAGTTGTGTTGTTTTGGGCTGTAAACACATAAAAATGAGTTACTATACATATGAAAGCCAAGAAACAATCTGAACTATGCCTTGCTGGAGACCAATAATGTATCTCTTTTAATACCATATAAGCACATATAAATATGGTCAGTGAAATTGTGCTTTTGTGGAACTCTCCACAATTTCAACTGATTAGTTTGACAGCAGTCTACAGTTTCTGTCTAATATAGAAAACAAAAAGCAAGGAATTTTGATAGTAAGTTTTCAGATGGCATGTCACAAAAGTTCTTAATCAGTTCTGCTAATTTGTATCCAGTTTATCCAAATGGATTTTTCCCTATTGCCAGCAGGTTGGCAATGATAAATGGTGTGTCCATGTTACTGTGCATAAGGATTATGAACAATGTGCACTGAATTCAGGTTGCAGTTTAGAAAAGGTCTAGGCATCCCTAAATCCAAGCTAAGAAGCATTAGTGCAGAATTAGAAGCTTATCATCCATCTAAATAACGTATGCTGTTAATGCAACAATTTCTGAAGTATTATTTATTTAGCTATAGCTCACCGCTAATGCAGACATCATCAGCTCTTGGCAAAACTTACTTCTGCTCTATGGTGACCTGTTGGGGAGTCACATCTTAAGGGTTGCCCTCATAATGTTTGTAGCTTACTCTTTGAAAGAGTATTAGGATGAGCAAGTTATGACATTTAATAGTGGCACTTTCGCTAGCAACAGTGTTGTGTTTAGTCTTTTCCTCTCTTAGGGTCTGAGGGTGTATTAGGAAAATTATTGTTTTTCATGGAGCAAGAGTTTTGAAGCAAGCCGAGGTCACTTAGTAAGTGACTGTAACATAAGTAGCTGTGAAGAAGATAACAGGTCCCCTTTTTTGCATTCAAACAAATATAAAGGAGAAGTCACGAACTAATGAGAGGCATTCAAGCGAGAAGGAATGAAGAAGGCTTAAGGACTACCTTTCCCATGAGGTATTACATTACTTAAGAAGAATTTAAAATTTCATGAATCAATATCTTGATTCAAACATGAGATTTTTAAGACAGTATTCAATAAATACCAGAAGCAATGTGTGTTAACATGGAGAAACTCTTAGTAAGAACTGTAATTTTTCAGTAATATAAAAGGTTTATCAGCTGTTACACCACTTACAGACCAGAGAACTCTGGTGATGCTCTCCAGTGGGCAGTTCTGCCCCACTGTGTCCTATAGAAATTTAAACAAGAAGAAAGTAATTTGTATTTTTATCATAACACATGAGATAAATATCTTTGAGAAACCAGATGGTTGGACCAGATGATCTTTCAAGGTTCCTTCCAACCTGGACTATGGCTGCATAAAATTCTTAGTTTGATAAATGATCAGCAAGAGAGATCAATCTCTCCTGCATCCCAGAGGATCACTTGTGTTGCATTGGCTATGGATTGTTGCTCTCTTCTTTCAGAAATGAACAATACATGTGAGGTGTAATTTTTGGTTTAAAATACACCTTTATTGGCAGTGACTATCACCTGATTCTGCAAGAAAGCTCAGTGAAATGGGTGTCACTACATCTTTAGGTTTCTGTTCATCAACAACAGCAAGTTTTAGGAAATAGTCCTAAATTTGTCCCAAATTTGTCCTGAGCAATAATGAGTCTGTGTTTTTGACATTTGTTTTTACCCTCTATGCTGTGCTGTGCTTTGTATTGCTTATGAATCCTTTTTCTTCAACTTCTGCTTTCCTTTTGCAGTTAGTGGCAAAACTGTCATGTTGCTTTAATGCAGCCAGGATATTGGTCCAGTGTGAGTTACTTACAGCTTTAAAGGCCTTTAACAAAACAGCAATCTTACCAAATTTGTGGAAACAGGGTTGGCTTGCTTTAAAAGCTGTGTGCTGCTATAGCTAGATGATTAAATGAGCTTGGGAATTTTAAGAGGAGATAATCTTGCTCTCTATTCTGTCAGTGTATAAAACTACAGTGCCTGTATCCTCCATAGATTATTTGTTGGAGACTGAGCTGTTATTATCACTTAAAAGTCATGACGGCACAGTGATTGCTTAAGGAAAAGGTGGCACGTTCTTGGTAGGAGAGAAATGTAATCTGTACTTGATGTTCTGATTGAATGTAAATATTATTCATGGCATATAGCTGAGTCCTCTTCCCTAGTGGTTTTATGGCTTGGGCTTCATTGGTCTTCTATTGCTGTGCTACATAATTTCCTAAATATATCATCTGTATTGGAAGCACTTAACAAATTCTGGATTGACAGCGTATACGGATCAGTGAAGCTGGAAACCGTTTATCTTTTAAATTATCTAAACATATTCTTCCCACTGTGCCTACTTTAGTTGTTATGTTTGGGTCATAGCATATACTGTATGGGCCTCTGTTGATATTTTTCTGAAAATACTTAATATTTTATTAGGTATCCCTAAGGAGAAGAAAGCCATCAGAAAGGCTCTCAGATTCTTTTTCTATCTTTCCAAGTACAGGAGTGGATTTTCAGTGGCAGTTACGTACTCAAAGGGCAGGAGAGAGTCACAGCTTATGTCCAAAATGCCAGGCTGATCCTGGCCTTGTGTGAAGGTTACTGATGTACCATTTGCAAAACTGTCTTCACAAGTCCAAATATATATGGAATGTCTCTGTGTGGCATTTCAAACCCCACTTCAGCTGCCATTTCATCACATACCCCTTAAAGGAGACATCATTACATCATAACTGGTCAGTCTGACAAAATGCGCATTTTCTCCTGAAATACACAGACTAGAAACTCTGAAACAGAGTTTATGAAAGGGTCAGAAACTTCCACCATAAATCCCAAAGAAGAATTGTGGACAGACTATCAATGGCCTGAGTCAGAGCTGGAAGCTGGAAGCCACAGCATTGAGATGGAAAACTTCTCAGTTTAAAGCCACAAGAATTGCTGAGAGCTATTACCACACAGAGGCAAATCAGAGAATTATTTTCTATTTAGTTTGTATTTCTGTTGTGCCTCCTTTGCAAGGATCCCAGATGAATTCACAGCTAAGCACTGCAGCATCAAAATATTCCTCCCTTCAAGTAAACCTTGTGACTCCTTGCATAAACCGAGGCAAGACTAGTTGGGTACTCATTGCAAAACACCCTCTGAGTTCTGAAAAGTGTGTGCATTTTATCTACACTTGTTGGTACATACAGATTTTGTATTTAAAAGTTCTGCATGTGATGTGCCTATCTTAACAGGTTTTAAGATGTATCTTCCAGGAACAGTGCTCGGCTCACTCCATTAGGGTAATGCTATTCATTTAATGGAATCACTTATGATTTTCACTGGTGTAACTGAGACTGGAACCTGGACCTTGATCTTTTTAATGCAAATTCATCAATTCTGTTAGATAAGAGATGAAAGGAGTCCATTATGTTCTTCAGTCATCTCTTGAAGCAAAATAATTTGATTGGTTCCAGGCAGTAAGTGGTCCCTGCTCCTGCAGTTCACTCCAGAGATGAAACCTTGGGTTGGTGACCAAAGCTCTTACTGGAGTTATTTATTTTTCATGGGCAGTGATCAATAAGGAGTGCTAATAATGACAGCAGCGGTTTCAAAGTTAAAAGCCAAGAATGTAAAACTTAAGACTAATATGTACCTCTGGTGTCAGACTGAGCACTATGTGTTTAAACACACACATTCTTTCAACTCAAAACTTTTTATTCTCCCTTTTAATCCACACCTTGATGTTGATCTGACAGTGGTGCAAATGAGAAGGTCACAAAGGTCTCTCTGATGTAAAATCAAAGTAAATTCAGAAGCAGAGAGCAGATACTGGAATAGTGTAAAACACAGAGTACGTAAACATAACAAATAGCTGGCACACACAAAAATATATCAAGTGCCAAATGTCTACAATACTGCAAATTAACTGCTATGGCAGGAGAGCAAGCGGTGGTGTTCAGAATGGAAAAGCAGAACTCGATTACAGAGATCATAAAATAATCCTCTCCCTTGATCTCTGGCTCCCTAAACCAGGAGAGGCAGTATGAGCTGGCTCCGAACAAACAATCTTTTATCAGTGATAGATATGGCACTGCTTTGTCCAGTAAAATTGCTGATTTACTAATAGGAAAAAAATAAATCTTTTGTGATGACACCAACCTCTCTAACCTGCTAAAGAAAGTGCAAACAGATGGGTACCTCTGTGACTCTGAGTGATGAAACCAGTCCAGAGAAATACCAGAAGCATCTGACGAGAACTAATATTGCAACATGCAGAAACACCACCAGCATCCCCCATTAGGATATATTTATTTTCTTTGTGGCAAGAATATGACCAATGATACATACTGCATGCTTTGATTTAATAGATCTGCCTCTTCTAACAAAAAGGTAACAGATATCTTATATGAATGTGAAATATGACCAGTGAAGCCTGAGCAGATTCAAATTTTTTAGACTTTCTTCCTTATTGAATGACAGCTAAATTAAGGGACTTTTGATCCTACTAGTAATTTTTTAGAAGAAATGTAGGATACCTGCTTTATGGATCTTGAAGGAAGAGAAATATTTTTTTGTTTCTGATATGAGAATGTATATTTTAAAACAATTTCCCTTTATATATGAAATTCCATATCGACTTTGATACTGGTGATGTTTTTCCTTAAGACTAACCTGATGTATTTCAAAAACAACAGCAACCAGGTCAGGTTGATTTAAACTGGTACAAACTACTGATATAAACCAGGTAAAACACATAAATGAGAACAGAATGAGGCCCCCTGTTGTCAGCAGAGCAGGTAAATATAACTCAGAAACTTACTTGTGGAGTTACATAGTTTGCAGTAGGTCAAGTATATAAAAAGATTAATACCTATCACATATCAATGCTGAGGAAATGGTACTTTTTTTACTATAAATCAAAATTGAAGGACTTTTGTGTGCAGCTCATCAAACACTGACTTAAGAAACAATTTTTTCCTGGCATATTTTTTTCCCTCAGTAGTTTACAAAGGCAGTTGGGTAATTTTCATGGTTTCTCTATGAAAAAAGTACTTATCCTTTAATCCTTAAATCACAAAAATTGAGTATAACTTCATGTCAAAAGCAGCCAATAAAAGTACCAAATAGGGATTAGCAAGAGTATTTTTAGATTAAAATTACTAGAGTTGGAAAGAAGTGCACATAATCTCAGTACCTTCACAAGCACTGCAGCAAGCTGAAGAGGATTTGTTCTGTTTCATTTGAAGACTGATACCATAAGTTACAAGGGAGAGAAGCTATTATTCTAACAGGGAGGATTTCACAATAATCATAATCCATAACTGTACATAAATTTAATTGAAAGATCATTTTTTTGTCTGATCTCTTTTAATTATCAGTGTTCTACAATACTTCTGCTTCAACTAGCAAAGCATAAGGCAAAAAAAAAGTTAAAACCAGTCATTTTGGTCATAAATTAGAACACTCATACAACTGCAGCAATTGCTTTCATTTCTAAATATGAAAACAGATCACTACTCTCGTTTAACCTTGAGGCACAAGATTCTCATCATTTATATTGTGATATATTTCACATATGTGAATATAAGGTTCTGATGGAACGAAAAATAATCCGTCTTCATTCCCTCCCCAGGTGCTCAAGCTGGTTGCATGGCCACATTTGCAGCATGAAGTCCCAGACTCAGTTTGCATATCCGAGAGGAAAAAGACAAAAAACCCCTCCTCCCAGCCTTTAATATACAACTTGCTTTTGGAAGAAGTGTGTATTAGTTTCAGACCCTGGTACTTGGGATATTTCTTAAACCTTGCCCAGAGCTGCCTGTGTCAGGTATGAATCAGAGTAAATGGCAACCACTGCCTACGCTTCCCGTTTTGGAACGCACATTTATTGGTTAATGTTTATATGAGCACAGTGTAAGTGTGTCTGATTTACTGTACCAATATCTGCAGCCGTAGTCTATCTGTTCTATTCAACAGCATTTAAATGATCTTGAGGATGTACAATGTATATCCCATTATCCCATTAACGACAAGGTGCAGCTTTGGGCAATAACAGAGATGTTTATTTAGATGCACAATGATATATTTTTTTTGCTCAACTGCTTTTACAGCTTCATCAAGTTATAGAAGAGTCAATAGCTGACTTAGTGACTCTGACAAACTAAGTAATACATTGTACATACTCATTGCCAGAGAAAGAAAAATGTTGGGTTTGTTTTTGTGACCTTTATGTTCAGCAAGCTGGCTAAAATCAATTTATAGTTCAAAGAGATTGGATGATACCCACACTAAACAGTAAAATTGCTTCCGCTTTGATAGTGTGCATTAAAACACAACACTAAGGTAACAGTCATTGATCTGGATACAGAACGGGGAGCGAGAGTGGGTCTGTCAAGTGTAGGAGGTTGGGGATCAATTTGACAGGTTTCAAGACAACCTGTCGAATACTGAAGAAAAAGATTTAGAAGAGAACCAAGGATTCTGACCTAATAACTGCTGTTATTAAGGAATAAACATGAGTTCTCTTGGCAAATCACTCCATGCATTAAAAAGGGGACAACCAACCATTCAGACTGTCCCTGGAGAAACATACATTGAATTATGAGGATTTCATTGACAGAGAGCAGGATAGGATGACTGATGAGTGGTTGCTATGCTATTGCCACTTTCTGCCTGAGGTCAGGACCCAGCTTCTCTTTTATCACAGCAGAAGACCAGCAGAAGACCTCTTCTAGTGATCAGTCCTCAGAGATTAATGGGACCAGCTGAGCTTTAAAGCTCCCTAAGGAAGGTTATTGGTCATGGTACGAACGACACCATTGAAATACTTTAATTATCTGCTGCCTTTAGTTGTTGGTATAGTTGTCCTTACACTTTGTTTATCATCATGCTTCACAGGTCACCCTGGAGAACAGATGCATTGCAGCAAAAGAATTAGGAAGGAAGGCAAGCGGAGTGGTACTGGCATGTGTCATGTTCTGATGTTACCGAAGAGGAAACATGTTCTGAAATCCTATGCCCGTGCTGTGGCAGAAATACAGATGTGGTGATTCATACCATCATGTAAGTCCTGCTGTGAAGACTTCTCCCTAGTGGCAAACGTGGTGGTTAATCTATTGAATTTCAGCTCATTCCTGAAGTAAGGCCTGCCAACTGCTCACCAGGTAAGAGTGAAAGAAAAAAACCTTCTGTGTTTGATTATAAACTACATTGTATTATAATGTACTTTGTATGCAAAATCTTTTTAAAATTCAAAAAAATTAGAAAATACCTGGTCTGGGAACTTTGGTACAGATTCGGCCATTTCCAAAAAACCCTGCTGGGCATCGGCCGCAGACATATCCAATGTATGGGGGTTTCCGATCGAAACACAACACTCCAGGAAAACACGGCCTGTTGGCACAGGTAGTGATAAGGCCTAAAAAAAGAAGAGAGTTCAAGCATGTTTATTTGTAATCTCTCAAATCAAATGCATATGTTAAATTAAGCAGTGACTGCCTGAGCCCAGCTAAAACTTTATAACTGCTTTTATTCTTTTAAAGTCTAATTAATGCACAATGTTCCCAAACCTTGAGCCAAACATGAGAATGTCCTGTAGGCACAGTGTAACAGAACAGCTGTTTCTCATTAAAGGAAGATTTATTAGTCTGCTAATTACATGTTTTCAAGTTTATTACTCAAAGTTGTTTGGCATTTATCATGGATAATATAGAAACTGTGAGTTTCAGCATAGGTGAAAAATTAACTGAGTGAGAAACTGTATTATTCAGACATCCTTTTGGTCTTTTATAATTGGAAGGCAATCATCAAACCTTATGGCAGATATGCCTTACCTTTAAAAATACACTGTCAAATTCATACGTTTTTAATCTAGAAATCATCCTTAATGTTTCAAACCTTGTACAACAAGAGACTACTTTAATTACCTTAGAACTATGTGCAAAATTTAACACTCTGGTAGTATATAATATTTTAACATTTATGATGTCACTGAATAGCAAGTGTATATGAACTGCCTGGGAAGTATTTAATAGTGTCAAGACAGAGAACAGATGATGAATAAAATCTTAATAATCATTGTAGATCTTTTTTAATTGCCTCCAGAGAGGTCTCCATCATGATTCTCAAGTATTTTCAGCGTTATTATTGCACCTTGCCTACAGCATAATGATGGAAGAGGCATGTTCTGGTTAGGTGCTGGCTGACCTGATACACATATACAAAAAAAAAAGGTGAGAAAAAAATAATCTTCTCTTTCACATTTGCCCCTACACAGCAGATATACCCAGTCTTGATTTTTCAGCTCCCTGCTTTCACTAGAAAATTAAGGAAAATGCCATACCCTTTACTAGGGTAACTAACTGGGCCAACTTAAGCAGCGTGCAGGTGTGCACCCCTGTTAGAGAGTGCTGGAGTTTGGGAAAAGCAGCTGCCACAGTCAAGTTCCTACCTCAAGAGTGAGTCTTTGCTGATGCTCAAAACTCAGTCTTAATTCAGTGCTTGCCTGTCAAACACTGAAATAAAATGTCAGTGTCACTTGGCGGTGCCAAGCTGGCATAAGCTGTCATTCTTATCACCTTGCTCTCCATTGATCACTAAGATTTGGAGTGGTTTTGTTCTGAAGTGATGCGATTCCCAGTTAAGCCTGGCCACTCTGTTTGCTGTTGGTGCAATGACTCTCTTCCCACGTAAAATTGTTTAGCAGCAATCCAGTCTGATATATTGAGGGGTGTTTTGATTTTTAACTCTATTTTTCTATGATATATGATAAACAGTTAGATTATGTTTTCTGTTGAGATGGTAAAACGTGTGATTTTTGAATATGTGAACTACAGCAGCCAAAAAAGATTTCATATCCTTGTATACCTACCTTGTCTATCACTCATGCTAAAATTCTTAATTACAGGAGAATCCTTTGCCTCTAAGGGTTGAAGTAGCTTCTTACCCTCAGTCTTGTTTAAATCACCTTTGCTGCTGCCTTTTTCAATGCTTAAAGCTTTTGTAATGTCAGCAGCAAGCACAGCTGTGAAAAGAAAGAATGGAGACAAGGAAACAAGGTGTTAGAGCTTAGCTGTGATTGATGATAAAAAGCAACAGTAACAGCAAATCAGATAACCTGACAGAAGTTTATCCTGGAAGCCAACCATCAAGCAAATAAAGGCAAATCAGGTGAGTCAGCTGCTGACATGCAGCAAAGCTTCAACACAAATATAGAAAAAAAATCACTATACCCAAACTCGCTGAAGTTTGCTTATCTGAGAGATGCACTTAGTATGCACGGCGGTCTTTTATTGAGCTGAGGGCAGCGAGAAGGCCTCAGGTCCCCGTGTATCAGACAGCATCGTTACTCAGATGGAGATGTTGTGCTGCCTATTGGGACCTGGGCTCTGCCCCATTCCTGCCTCTCCTCAAAAGCTTCTTTCTGAAGCTCTGTAGTGCATTGGTTGGCTTTGCTTACTTCAGCTGCAAACTTTTAATGTGTCTAAATACCTGTACAAAGGTATTTGGATGTAAAGAGGAAAGCTGATTGGGGGAGATTCTAAAAAATACTGGTTTCTGCATAATTTCAAGAGAATTTCTTAAATGAATTAAGGATTGTAAAGTCTCTGTGGATTTATGTTGAGAGCTAAACAACCCTGCCCTGGGTCTCTTGGATATTCTGTACCCTTAATAACGCCTGAGACTATGCTTCTTTATACATATA